>NC_053427.1:54997683-55189554 GCF_007990345.1 Gossypium hirsutum
GAATGTGTGAAAATTTCAAGCTTCAATTTGGTTGATTTCATGTGAATTTAGTCAATAGGACTTATTGAGAAAATTCTAAAATGTGATAGGTCAATGTGTGAGGACCTACTAGTGCATTGGACAAAGGGGGGGACTGCATGTCAAATTCCCCCCTAATGAGTAGTGGCCGGCCATGACAAGGAAGGATGGGCAAAACAATGTCATGAAACATGTTTGTTAGTGAAGAATAAAATAAGGAGTATGGGTAATAAAGAAATGGAAAACAAAAGAAAAAAATGTGTGTGTGGGTGTTGTCCCCCATTGCCGTGAGCTAAACAAGAGAAAGGGGGAAGTTTGTTCATCCTTTTCTCATCTTCATGCTTGCCAAAAAACTAGAAAGAAAAACAAAGAAAAATTTTCTCATCCTTTGGTTCATCCTTGGCCAAAAAAAATTTTCATAGGAGGAAAGAAGAAGAAAGGTGAAGAGATCGGCCATGATGTAGCTAGGCTAAGGTAGTGATGATGTTCCATGAGAGCATGCATGTTTTAGTTGTTAGCTTGAGTTCTACCTAACCCATGTCTAAATCTTGCTATGTGATGGAAATGGCACTTGACCATGGATGAATCATTCTTGGTTGATGTTTGATGTTGTGGTGAGAGCAGGAGGATGAGTTAGATCGGCTAGGTGGAGGTTGTGTTAATGCCATTGCATGCAAATATGAAGCTTGTTATGATGCATGTGATGATGGTTGATGATTCTTGAACCTCCTTTTAGCATTTTTTGTTGTGTGAGCACATAGTGCATTGGTTGCTAAATGGAGAAGAATCGGCTAGAAGATGTGTGCTAAGGCCGAATGTACTTTGCATGTTAATGAGCAATGCATGTGTTAAATTGATGAAAAGGGGGAGGATCTTACTATGTGTACATGTGTGTATTAGTGTTGAAATCGACCCCAAAAATGGACATGCATATCGGTCAAGGGCAAGAAATTAGCTATATGTGGTGTTGATGCATGATTTTTGCATGTATGAGACTTAATGTCTAATGTATAAATATGGGCTAAGTGCCTTGTGTTCATCTTTTGATGCCTAAAATGATGAAATCAATTTATTTGTTTGATATAAGCTCAAGAGCAAAGGGGGAAATAAAACCGATAAAGGGAAGGAAAAAGTGGTTGAATAGCTAGCGGAATCGTTCGACAACACCCGAGTAAGTTCTTGAGTAAGAGAGCTTAAATTTCGATGTGATTAAATCATGCTCTATGTGTGGCTATTGAGCCGAATGTGCAAGGACAATAGTGCCTTGTGTTTGAGTTTCGTAAACGAAAATGAAATATGAATGTGCTATGAATTATTGTTAGATGTGCATGATTAATTGAATGCTGTCCGGGCTAAGTCCCGAAGGCTTTGTGCTAAGTGAATATATCCGGATTAAGATCCGAAGGCCTTTGTGCGAGATACTAAATCCGGGTTAAGTCCCGAAGGCATTCGGGAGTTATTAAATCCGTTTCCGAAGGCATTCTGCGAGTTTAAATCGGTTAGTGAAGGCATCGTCGAGTTGTAAATCCGGGTTAGTCCCGAAGCATTGTTGGTTACCCGGCTTTCCGAAGATTGCGAGGCATCGTTAATCCAAGTAGTGTGTAATGAATGAGCTTGCTGTAAAACCAGCGAATACTCGAAAAACACCCAAATGGGATATGTTACGTATGTGTGAATTTAATCGGCCTTACAAATAAATGTTCCCAGTGATAAACGAGCTACCCTTCGCCAAGTTAGTTTTTGTTATTACATAAGTTGTTATGTGTGAAGCAAGTTTGATATCGGTAAATTGCGTATTATGAAATATTCCGTTTAGCTAAATGTGTGCTATTCTTTGTGCATGCTGGAATTCCTTGCTCAAACTTACTAAGCATAAATTGCTTACTCGTTACATTGCTCCTCTGTTTATAGATTTTTGGTTCTCCAGCTATCGACTCGGGATCTTGAAGTCGAAGTCGCCCACACTATCAAAGGCTCTTTTGGTACTATTTGGTTGAATTTTGTTATGGCATGTATAGGACTACCATTGTTGTCTTTCGAGTACTTTATGAAATGTATAGTGTACAGCCATGCGAAGATGGCTTGTAGAAGTGGAGTATGGCATTAGACCATTCGTATTTATGAATGTATAGATGGTTTCATGATGTAACTATGTTGGAATGGAAGTGTTGAGCAAATGATCAGCCACTAGAATGGCTAAGTATGATCATATGTGGGCTTATGTATGACAAGGCCCTAGTTGGTCCATGAAACCCCAAATTAGGTAAGGTTCACTTTGAAAACAGAAGCTGATAGCAGCAGTGGTGTGGATTGGAAAAATCACAAGAATTCGTAGGAGTGGAATTAAATAGTGAATAAATTATGTAATCGAACCTTGATGAATCTACTTTCATATGGAAGTAACGAAACAATTATAGGAACAGTACAGAAAGAGATATTCGGGTTCTTGTGGAACAGGGCCAGAACAGTTTCTGGATTCACTGTTCCGGCTTTGGAAATTCACTATAAATTGACCAGAGATAATTAGGGGTTATACCATATATGTATGGATTCCTCTCTGAGTCTAGTTTCCATAGAAACAAACGGCATCATATTGAAGCTCTGTGCAGAGAGATATCCCAGTCGTAATGGGAAAAGGTCAGTGTAGTCGACCCCTGTAACATGGGAGACTTTGACTAATAAACTGTACTAGTTGGCCCGACCAAAAATTCTAAAAAAAAATCCATAGGTGGGGACATGAGTCTAGTTTCAGGGAAAAATCACAAAACTGATTTTTGAGTTGTGAAACTCAAGATATGATTTTTGAAGCGACTAGTACTCAGACTGGGCAGTGTCTGGAAAAATTTTCAAAGTTTGTTAACATCTCGTGTCCGACTCCGGTGTCGTCTCGGTCGGGGTGTTACATTTATTGGTATCAGAGCTAGGTTTAGTCGATTCTAGGACTACCGTAATGTTTTGGGTCTAGCTATACATCCATTTTATGTGATTACTTGATAGTGTGGTGATTTCCGACAATTGTAAATGTGTTTATTTATAGTAATGGATCCCGATCGTGACCGAGAGGTAGCTGATGATCTTGAGAGTGTAGCGCCTGCTCCCGCACAAGGACAGTGCCGGCAAACTCTCAACCTAATGCTAGTAATCAGAATGATGAAGCTAGACAAGCATTCTATAGCGTGATGAATGATTGGTTTAACCAATACATTCGAACTAATATGGCTGTTCCACAACCTCCATTCCCGAACAAATACTACCCCCGCACCTACAATACCGCCGGTAACGGACCAAATAAGGTCACATAAGCCCCAGTTGACAGAATCCGAAAACATGGGGCTACTGAATTTAAGGCTATGGATAGCGATGATGCCGAGCAAGCTGAATTTTGGCTGGACAACACTATCCGGGTACTCGATGAGCTATCTTGTACACCCGATGAATGCCTAAAGTGTGCTATCTCCTTGCTACGTTATTCTGCCTACTATTGGTGGAGTACTCTGACTTCTATTGTGCCCCGAGAGCAAGTAACTTGGGAGTTTTTCCAAACTGAGTTTCGGAAAAAGTATATCAGTCAGAGATTTGTTGATCAAAAACGGAAGGAATTTCTTGAGCTTAAGCAAGGCTCCATGTCGGTTACTGATTACGAGCGAAAATTTGTTAGACTTAGCAAATACGCTCGGGAATGTGTTTCGTCCGAAGCTGTTATGTGTAAACGCTTCGAGGATGGGCTGAATGAAGATATAAAAATGTTCGTTGGCGTTCTTGAAATACAAGAGTTCGTGGTACTTGTTGAACGAGCTTGTAAAGCCGAAGAGCTTAGAAAAGAAAAGCAAAGAGTTGATGAGGGAACTGGAGAGTTTCGTAAAACATCCTCGGGGAGGTCTCTTCAACAGACATCGAAGAGATTTCGAGATGATGCGGGCCAGTTTAGAGGCACTTCGGGCCTTTTGGACGAGATCGTGATCGACCCCCTGTGGGTACACGAGGCACTTCGGTCGCCAGTGTTGGGAATGAACGTCGAGACAGGACGAAATGCCGATATTGCGGTAAATGGCATTCGGGGAGTTGTAGATTTCCTGACCGCTCCTGTTACAAATGCGGATCAGTGGACCACTTCATTAAAGATTGCCCGAGGTTGTCGGGACAGAATGCAAATCAGAGTGGGAGACCGGGTGCTACCACTGCTCGAGGTAGACCATCTGGAAATATGGGCAATGCTGGTGGTGGTCAGAGAGGATCTAGAGATGATATAACCAGATCCGAAGCCCGTGCGCCTGCTAGAGCTTATGCTATACGTGCCCGCGAGGATGCTTCTTCGCCTGATGTTATTACCGGTACATTCACCCTCTTTGATACTAATGTAATTGCTTTGATTGACCCCGGTTCTACTCATTCTTACATATGTGAAACCTTAGCATCCAGTAAGACTTTACCTATTGAGTCTACTGAGTTCGTAATTCGGGTGTCAAATCCCTTGGGTCGTTACGTGCTTGTCGACAAAGTGTGTAAGAAATGTCCCCTGGAAATTCGAGGTTCCTGTTTTCCAGCGGACTTGATGCTTTTGCCGTTTGATGAATTTGATGTTATCCTTGGGTTGGATTGGTTGACCGCGCATGATGCGATTGTGAATTGCAAGAGCAAGACTATTGATTTGAGGTGCGCAAATAACGAAGTAGTCCGAATTGAGTCTGCGGACTTCGAGGGGATGCCAGCTGTAATATCAGCAATGTTGGCACAGAAATATGTAAGAAAAGGGTGCGAGGCATACCTTGCATATGTGCTTGATGACAAAGAATTAGAAAAGAAACCCGAATCTGTGCCGGTGGTTTGTGAATACCCGGATGTTTTTCCGGAAGAATTACCGGGTTTACCACCTGTTCGGGAGGTAGAGTTTGGTATTGAGCTTGTACCTGGGACTACGCCGATTTCGATAGCTCCGTATCGTATGGCACCAACTGAGTTAAAGGAGTTGAAAGCTCAGTTGCAAGAACTGACGGATAGAGGTTTCGCTCGACCAAGTTTCTCACCTTGGGGTGCACCAGTATTGTTCGTGAAAAAGAAGGACGGAACCATGAGGTTGTGCATTGACTATCGTCAGCTGAATAAAGTGACGATAAAGAACAAATATCCGTTGCCGTGCATCGATGATTTGTTCGACCAACTGAAGGGAGCCTCAGTGTTCTCAAAAATAGATTTGAGATCGGGCTATTATCAGTTGCGAATTCGAGATCCAGATATTCCCAAAACTGCCTTCTGAACGAGATATGGTCACTACGAATTCTTAGTGATGCCGTTTGGGCTCACTAATGCCCCTGCGGTATTTATGGATTTGATGAATCGGATCTTCAGACCGTATTTGGATCAGTTCGTAGTTGTGTTCATTGATGACATTTTGGTCTATTCAAGAGATGAGACCGAACATGCTGGGCATCTGAGGCTAGTGCTGCAAATTTTGCGGGATAAGCAGTTATATGCTAAGTTCAGTAAGTGTGAGTTCTGGTTAAGAGAGGTTAGCTTCTTGGGTCATGTGGTATCCGCGTCGGGTATTCGAGTTGACCCGAACAAAATTTCAGCCATACTTGACTGGAAACCTCCGAGAAATATTACTGAAGTTCGGAGCTTTTTGGGGCTCGCCGGTTATTACCGACGATTTGTGAAAGGTTTCTCGATGATAGCCACACCAATGACGAAGCTACTTCAAAAGGATGTTAAGTTCGAGTGGACGGAGAAATGTCAGAAAAGTTTCAACCAACTGAAAACTCATTTGACTGAAGCTCCAATTTTGGTGCAACCCGAATCAGGTAAAGAGTTTGTCATTTATAGTGACGCATCCCTACTTGGGTTGGGTTGCGTATTGATGCAAGAAGGTCGAGTCGTGGCCTATGCGTCGAGACAATTGAAGCCACACGAGAGGAATTATCCGACCCATGATCTCGAACTAGCTGCCATCGTGTTTGCTTTAAAAATATGGCGACATTATCTGTTTGGTGAGAAGTGCCATGTATTTTCGGATCACAAAAGTCTCAAATATTTGATGACTCAACGAGACTTGAATCTGTGACAAAGACGTTGGCTTGAGTTGTTGAAAGATTACGAGCTTGTCATTGATTACCACCCGGGAAAGGCTAACGTGGTTGCGGACGCCTTAAGCCGGAAGTCATTGTTTGCTTTACGAGCGATGAACGTGCATTTGTCTGTTCTACCAGACAGTGTGTTAGTAGCTGAATTAAAAGCTAAACCATTATTGACTCACCAAATTCGTGAAGCTCAGAAAGTCGATGATGAATTGGTTGCAAAACGGGCTAAGTGTTTTCCGAACGAGGAATCGGAGTTTCAAATTGATGATGATGATTGTTTGAGGATCAGAAATCGTTTGTGTGTTCCAAGGAATTCGGAACTCATTTCGATGATTCTGAACGAAGCCCATTGTAGCCGAATGTCAATTCACCCGGGGAGTACGAAAATGTACAACGATTTGAAACGTCAATTTTGGTGGCATGGTATGAAACGGGACATCTCCGACTTTGTTTCGAGATGTTTAATATGTCAACAAGTGAAAGCGGAACATCAAGTGCTTTCAGGATTACTCCAGCCGATCATGATACCCGAGTGGAAATGGGATCGAGTCACAATGGACTTTGTGTCCGGACTGCCCTTGTCAGCAAGTAAGAGGGTTGCGATATGGGTTATTGTTGATAGACTGACTAAGTCGGGTCATTTCATCCCCGTACGTACGGATTTTTCATTGGATAAACTAGCTGAATTGTACGTTTATCAAATTGTGAGATTACACGGGGTACCTGTTTCTATCGTGTCGGATAGAGATCCGAGATTCACCTCACGATTTTGGAAGAAATTGCAAGAAGCTCTGGGTACTAAGCTGCATTTTAGCACTGCTTTTCACCCCCAAACCGATGGTCAATCCGAGCGGATAATTCAGATACTTGAGGATATGTTGAGATGTTGCATCCTCGAGTTCAGTAGTTCATGGGAACGGTATTTACCTTTGATTGAATTCGCTTACAACAATAGTTTTCAATCAAGTATTAAGATGGCACCTTATGAGGCTTTGTACGGTCGTAAATGCCGTACACCATTGTTTTGGACCGAGCTCGGTGAAAGCAAAATTTTCGGAGTTGATTTGATTAGAGATGCTGAACAGAAAGTAAAGGTAATCCGTGAAAGTCTGAAGGTATCCACGGATCGTCAGAAATCGTACGCAGATTTGAAACGAAAAGACATCGAGTATCAGGTGGGAGACAAAGTGTTCCTTAAGGTTTCACCTTGGAAAAAGATACTCAGGTTCGGCCGTAAGGGCAAGTTGAGCCCAAGATTCATTGGGCCGTACGAAATCTCCGAACGAGTTGGTCCGGTTGCGTATAGATTGATTTTGCCCCCGGAGCTTGAAAAGATTCATGACGTCTTTCATGTTTCGATGCTTCGACGCTATCGATCTGATCCATCGCACATAATTAGCCCATCGGAGGTTGAAATTCAAGTCGACATGAGCTATGAAGAAGAACCGATGCGTATCCTAGCTCGTGAAGTGAAGGAGTTGCAAAACAAAAGAGTTCCGCTAGTAAAGGTGTTACGGCTCAAACTCGGGATCGAGGAAGCTACTTGGGAGACCGAGAGCTCGATGAAAGAACGATACCCAAACCTATTTACCGGTAAGATTTTCGGGGACGAAAATTTCTTAAGTGGGGGAGAGTTGTGACAGCCCAAAGTTGACCCTAGTCGGGAAGTGGTTTCGGGACCGCTAAACCGAGTCACCGAAATGTTGGAATGTGATACTTATTGTGTAGAATATGTAATTATGAATGTGTGAAAATTTCAAGCTTCAATTTGGTTGATTTCATGTGAATTTAGTCAATAGGACTTATGTGAGAAAATTCTAAAATGTGATAGGTCAATGTGTGAGGACCTACTAGTGCATGTGGACAAAGGGGGGACTTGCATGTCAAATTCCCCCCCTAATCAGTAGTGGCCGGCCATGACAAGGAAGGATGGGCAAAACATGTCATGAAACATGTTTTGTTAGTGGAAGAATAAAATAAGGAGTATGGGTAATAAAGAAATGGAAAACAAAAGAAAAAAAAATGTGTGTGTGGTGTTTGTCCCCCCATTGCCGTGAGCTAAACAAGAGAAAGGGGGAAGTTTGTTCATCCTTTTCTCATCTTCATGCTTGCCAAAAAACTAGAAAGAAAAACAAAGAAAAATTTTCTCATCCTTTGGTTCATCCTTGGCCAAAAAATTTTAAGGAGGAAAGAAGAAGAAAGGTGAAGAGATTCGGCCATGCATGTAGCTAGGCTAAGGTATGTTTGATGATGTTCCATGAGAGGCATGCATGTTTTAGTTGTTAGCTTGAGTTCTACCTAACCCATGGTCTAAATCTTGCTATGTGATGGAAATGGCACTTGACCATGGATGAATCATTCTTGGTTGATGTTTGATGTTGTGGTGATGAGGCATGAGGATGAGTTAAGATTCGGCCTAGGTGGAGGTTGTGTTAATGCCATTGCATGCAAAATATGAAGCTTGTTAATGATGCATGTGATGATGGCTTGATGATTCTTGAACCTCCTTTTTAGCATTTTTTTGTTGTGTGAGCACATATGTGCATTGGTTGCTAAATGGAGAAGAATCGGCTAGCAAGATGTGTGCTAAGGCCGAATGTAACTTTGCATGTTAATGAGCAATGCATGTGTTAAATTGATGAAAAGGGGGAGGATGCTTTACTAGTGTGTACATGTGTGTATTAAGTGTTGAAATCGACCCCAAAAATGGACATGCATATTCGGTCAAGGGCAAGAAATTAGCTAATATGTGGTGTTGATGCATGATTTTTGCATGTATGAGACTTTAATGTCTAATGTATAAATATGGGCTAAGTGCCTTGTGTTCATCTTTTGATGCCTAAAATGATGAAATCAATTTATTTGTTTGATTAAGCTCAAGAGCAAAGGGGAAATAAAACCGATAAAGGGAAGGAAAAAGTGGTTGAATAGCTAGCGGAATCGTTCGACAACACCCGAGGTAAGTTCTTGAGTAAGAGAGCTTAAATTTCGATGTGATTAAATCATGCTCTATGTGTGGCTATTGAGCCGAATGTGCAAGGACAATATGTGCCTTGTGTTTGAGTTTCGTAAACGAAAATGAAATATGAATGTGCTATGAATTATTGTTAGATGTGCATGATTAATTGAATGCTGTCCGGGCTAAGTCCCGAAGGCTTTGTGCTAAGTGAATATATCCGGATTAAGATCCGAAGGCCTTTGTGCGAGATACTAAATCCGGGTTAAGTCCCGAAGGCATTCGTGCGAGTTATTAAATCCGGGTTAAGTCCCGAAGGCATTCGTGCGAGTTATTAAATCCGGGTTAAGTCCCGAAGGCATTCGTGCGAGTTGTTAAATCCGGGTTATGTCCCGAAGGCATTGTGTGAGTTACTAAAACCGGGCTATGTCCCGAAGGCATTTGAACGAGGAGCTATATCCGGTTAAATCCCGAAGGTACGTGATTTGGTAATGAATGAGCTTGCTGTAAAATTCCAGCGAATACTCGAAAAACATCCCAATATGGGGATATGTTACGTATGTGTTGAATTTAATCGAGCCCTTACAAATAAATGTTCGCTCAGTTGATAAACGAGCTACCGGCCTTCGGCCAAGTTAGTTTATTGTGTATGTACATAATGGTTGTTAATGTTGTGAAGCAAGTTTGATATCGGTAAATTGCGTATTATGAAATATTCCGTTTAGCTAAATGTGTGCTATTCTTTGTGCATGCTGGAATTCCTTGCTCAAACTTACTAAGCATAAATTGCTTACTCGTTACATTGCTCCTCTGTTTTATAGATTTTTGGTTCTCCAGCTATCGGACTCGGGATCTTGAAGTCGAAGTCGCCCACACTATCAAAGGCTCTTTTGGGTACTATTTTGGTTGAATTTTGTTATGGCATGTATAGGACTACCCATTGTTGTATTTCGAGTACTTTATGAAATGTATAAGTGTACAGCCATGCGAAGATGGCTTGTAGAAGTGGAGTATGGCATTAGACCATTCGTATTTATGAATGTATAGATGGTTTCATGATGTAACTATGTTGGAATGGAAGTGTTGAGCAAATGATCAGCCACTAGAATGGCTAAGTATGATCATATGTGGGCTTATGTATGACAAGGCCCTAGTTGGTCCATGAAACCCCAAATTAGGTAAGGTTCACTTTGAAAACAGAAGCTGATAGCAGCAGTGGTGTGGATTGGAAAAATCACAAGAATTCGTAGGAGTGGAATTAAATAGTGAATAAATTATGTAATCGAACCCTGATGAATTTACTTTCATATGGAAGTAACGAAACAATTATAGGAACAGTACAGAAAGAGATATTCGGGTTCTTGTGGAACAGGGCCAGAACAGTTTCTGGATTCACTGTTCCGGCTTTGGAAATTCACTATAAATTGACCAGAGATAATTAGGGGTTATACCATATATGTATGGATTCCTCTCTGAGTCTAGTTTCCATAGAAACAAACGGCATCACTATTGAAGCTCTGTGCAGAGAGATATCCCAGTCGTAATGGGAAAAGGTCAGTGTAGTCGACCCCTGTAACATGGGAGACTTTGACTAATAAACTGTACTAGTTGGCCCGACCAAAAATTCTAAAAAAAAATCCATAGGTGGGGACATGAGTCTAGTTTCAGGGAAAAATCACAAAACTGATTTTTGAGTTGTGAAACTCAAGATATGATTTTTGAAGCGACTAGTACTCAGACTGGGCAGTGTCTGGAAAAATTTTTCAAAGTTTGTTAACATCTCGTGTCCGACTCCGGTGTCGGTCTCGGGTTCGGGGTGTTACAATATATCTGTTCTGGTGGCTTAGCCACAATATCTGTATCTAGTGACTTCGTCACAATATCTGGCAGCCTCACTGCAATTTCTGTAGTGTGTAGTGGTTGGGTGGGTCAAGTAGTCTCCCCACATGGTGTAAGGTTGGTATGGGGGTGTATACGGCTGGATTGGGTTGGGATTGCATTCACATTCTGATTTTGATTCTGTTACCTGATACTGATTCTATTCTGATTCTGTCACCTAATTCTGATTCTGATTCTGATTCTAGTTCTGATAATGTTTCTTATTCTGTAATGGGTTAAAGCCCATCTGGTACTGTCTGTTATAGTGGGCTAAGGCCCAATTGATACTGAAATTGTAAGTAAGGCTGGGGCTAGACTTTTAATTCTTTTATATGTCTGACTATTCCTTTTTATAGTAGGGGATTTCACACTGAGTTTTCATAAACTCACCCCGTTTATTAACCTTTCAGGTAATTTCCAGCCTTAGACGGATCGGAGCTGCGAGGGGCTCGGAGGAAGCCACATACACTGTTTATTTTATAGTTTTGATTATTACTTTTAAATGTTTTATGTGGGTTGTAGTAAAGCCGTTGTAATTTTCTGGATTTCAAATTTTAAATTTTACTTATTGTTCTTATAATTGCTAGTATTAGAATACAGTTTTCCAAAGCAACTACTGTTGTTCAAAACATCACGTATCCGCAATTATTTTTAAATTAAGCTTCCGCAACTGCCAAGATTTTTACAAAGTTGTTAAGAATGTTATTCAGCTGAGGTTTCTAACAAGGTTTAAAAAGGGTATAAGTTTTTAATTATTAAGAAGGGTTTTTAATGGAAACATGGTTTTCGAAAAACACTTCAATCTGACATGCCAGATTCGAGCCAAATTTCTAGGCTGGGTTTGGGGTGTTACATAAATGATGGTTGAATAAGTTGAATTCATTGTTGAGAGGTATGAATTGAAGTTGCTGTATGTATATATATATGCATTTTGGAAAGAAAATTTTGTTGTTATTTGAGTTTTTATATATATTTGCACATTCGGTCATGGGGGGGATAAGATGAATTTAAAATGTTATAGATTGTTTTTAAGATTTGTTAAATTGTTATGGTCATTGTCGAATATATGTTTAGTTAAAGAAAAAATTTTAAAGTGTTTAGTTAATTAGTAGGTTAATGGTGTATGCACAAGTTATTTGAAATATAAACTTTGTATGAGTATTAAAAGATGTATATGAATTTGGCCTTGGGATAATTTTTAGTATAAAATGCTTAAATTCTAGATAGGTTATTTCTTAAATGACCGAATGTGCAAAAGGTAAATGCGTGTCAAATTGATCCATATGTGTTAAGAGAATAGGAATAAATATCGGTTTGTTGAACTATATATATATATTCGGCTATATAGTTAAGATATGTACATGAAAATATGATAAGCCATATGAATTTTGTTTTTGTGTATGTCAACTAGATATTTAATGGATATTCGGCTAAAAGAGGTTAAAGGGTAAGTCACAAGAATTTTGGTGATATACATATTCGGTCATTAGGGTTATATGTACTTTGGCTATGTGAGTTATGTATTAAGTAAGCTATTTATTTGATATGTATATTCGGTCATAAAGGTATACTTGGAGAAATGTTTAATTAAATTGTATTAGAATGTTTAAAGTGATTAAAATAGGTATGACCATTTCGTATTTGAGCTAAAGGTAGCTATATGACCTAGTAAATCTCTTGTCATATTCGACCATAATCTAGCATGATGGGATTTTAATAAGCTAAATTTGTTTGAATTAGCTCAAGAGTATAGAGGGGCAAACTCAGATAAGGGAAAAGAGAAAGTAATCGAATAGCCGTTGTAATCGTTCGACGATATCCGAGGTAAGTTTTGAGTAGTTGCCTTTAGTATAAAAATTTATGATGCCTTGATATGTGTATATTAGATGAATTGTGACCTGTTGATTCTACTTGAATTAAGTTGTGTGATAAATAATCTGAGTATATGAACTATAGTCGAATGGTCAGTACGGGTTAAGCTTAATTAATGAAATGTATATGGAGCTTATATTCGCATGTAGCAAATGACTACTAATGTGACATGTTCAATGGATGTGTTAATATATGATTAAATATGCATGATACTTGAGGAATTGTATCCGGGCTTAAAGACCCGCAGGCTATATGCTGGAATGTTATCCGGGCTTAAAGACCCGTATGCTATATGCTGGAATGTTATCTGGGCTTAAAGACCCGCAAGCTTCGTGCTAGAATGCTATCCGGGCTAGAGACCCGCAGGCTATGAGCTGGTATTATACCGGGTTTAAATTCCCGCAGGCTGATGCTAGAAATTTGTTTCAAGTTCTAAGACTTGACAAGTTTGATGCCAGTAAATTAAGTAAGATTACAGCATTGAATATCCGCGGAAAACCACCGTCGAGTAAGTACTATATATTTAACATGTTAAGGTACGTATTATGTACTCATATGTGAAATGATTTTAAAGTGAATTATTAGTATTAAAGAACGATATATATATACGTGTGGATGAATACGGTATTTAAGAATAAGAGAATGACCTATTCAGTCAATGTATGTCATTATATGAAAGTATGTGACTTAAAGTAATTGTATGAGCCATATACTATAGTTAAAAATGTGCTGAAAATTTCTTGTGTATTCATATATATATATTCGACCAATAGGCTTTATAATTAGTGTACTTGTGTATATTCGACCAAGTAATATATAATTAGAATACGAGTTCTGTGATACTTAATGTTCGATTTAAATGACAAGTTTTAATTTTTTGAAATGCTTAAAACTTACAAAGCCTCGAAAGCTTACTCTGTTCCTTATTTCTTTGTTTTATAGATTGTTGATTTTGGCCACCAACTCGGGGATCGTCAGCAATTCATCCTTCTATTGATCTTTTTGGTACAGTTTTATATTGGTCCTAATATGGCATGTATAGGTTAGGCTGAAGATAACTATGTTTTGTAATTGTAAATATTTTTGCCATATGAAAATGGCATATATATAACACAAAGATCAATATGTATTCAACTCGATCTCTGTTTATGTTAGTTAATGTGAATGAGAAATTGAATGTTTAGCTCAGTAATACCTTTTTAGCCTAAATCCGGTGACCGGATTCGGGTTAGGGGTGTTACACCTCTAGTTGATAAGATCCGCAAAAATGGGGAATAGAGTTCAGAGCTAATGTTGATGACGATCCTGAGAGAGCTAAGTTCTGCTCAAAAATACAATTCGAGTATTCGATGAATTGTTTTGTACTCCTGATGAATGTATTAAATATGTTGTATCTTTGCTAAGAGACACCGCATATCAATGGTGGAACATATTGATATATGTGGTTTTGAAAGAACGGGTTACTTGGGAGTTCTTTCAATGCGAATTCCAAAAGAAATACATCAATCAAAGATTTCTCGATCAAAAGCACAAAGTGTTTCTATAATTAAAACAAGGCCGAATGAATGTAACCGAGTGCGAAAGAGAATTTGTATGGTTGATTAAGTATGCTAGGAAATATGTTTCTACCGAAGATATTATGTGTAAGTGGTTCGTTGACGGGTTGAATGAAGATATAAAACTACTAGTCAGAATTCTAGTGTTGAAAGAATTTGGCGTTTTGGTTGAAAGGGCTTTTAAAGCCGAGGATCTTAGCAAAGAAAAGAGAAAAGCAGATTCAAAAGCTAGAAACTTGAAAAAAAATTGATGAATAAGCTGTATCAATCTTCATTAAAGAAATCCAAAGATTTGTACGCTCGCCCAAATGCTTCAAACGAATATTTGAACAGAGATGTAGAAAAAAATACTCAAGTTCTAAAGCTCAAGCTATATCAGTACCGAGAGTTGGCAGTGTGAAAGACAACAAACCTGAATGTCAGCAATATAGGAGACGACATTTTGGAAAATGCTGGAATAAAAGTAATAAAGGTTGTTACTAATGTGGTTCGCTAGATCACTTCATCCGAGATTGCCCTAAGCTGGATGAGAAAGATAAGGTTCAGAATATGAGACCAAGTAACACGTCGAATAGAGGTAGACCACCTAGAATTGCTAGAAATGTAAGTGGTAGTAGAGGGGCGACAAAGGATTCAGCTGTGAGATTCGAGGCCTGAGCACCTGCTAGAGCCTACGTTATTTGCTCTACGAAGAAGCGTCATCTCTAGATGTTATCACCGGTACTTTCACTCTATATGATACTAATGTGATTGCATTGATAGATCCAGGATCAACTCATTCTTATATATGCATGAATCTAATATCTAGTAAGACTTTCCCTATAGAGTCTACTGAATTTGTGATTAGAGTATCGAAGCCCTTAGGCAAATGTGTTTTAGTTGACAAAGTCTACAACAATTTTCCGTTAATGAATCGGGATTTCTGTTTTCTGGCTAATTTGATGTTGTTGCCATTCGATGAATTTGATGTGATTTTGGGTATGGATTGGCTAACGATGCATGATGCTATAGTGAATTGTAGACGAAAGACAATTGAACTAAAATGTCAGAATAATGAGAATATTAAATTTGAATCTGATGATCCGAATAGTTTTCCAGTTGTGATCTCGTCTATGTTAGCTCAAAGATTTGTAAGAAATGGGTGTGAAGCTTATCTTGCATATGTACTTGATAAGAAAGTGATAGAAATAAAGATTGAATTAGTACCAGTTGTGTGCGAGTATCCAGATGTATTTCGTGAAGAGTTACCGGGTTTACCACCTATCAGAAAGGTTGAATTTGGTATTGAATTAGTACCGGGAACAATACCGATATCAATAGCTCCATACAAATTGGCTCCGACAGAGTTAAAAGAATTGAAAGCTCAGTTGCAAGAGTTAACAAATAGAGGTTTTTCTAGACCGAGTTTCTCTCCCTGGGGTGCACCGGTGTTATTTGTGAAAAAGAAAGATGGCACGATGAGAATGTGTATAGACTATCGACAGCTCAACAAAGTGACGATCTAGAATAAATACCCTTTGTTGCAAATAAATGATTTGTTTGATTAGTTAAAAGGGGCAATGGTGTTTTCAAAAATTGATTTGAGATCGGGTTATCACCAGTTGCGAGTTAAAGACTCAGATATGCCAAAGATTGCATTTATAATAAGGTAAGGACACTACGAATTTCTTGTTATGCGTTTTGGACTAACAAATGCACCCGCTGTTTTTATGGACTTGATGAATCAAATTTTCAGGCTGTACTTAGATCGATTTTTAGTTGTGTTTATTGATGACATTTTGATTTACTCTCTTGATGAATCTGAGCATGCCGAGCATTTGAGAATCGTGTTACAAACTTTGAGAGATAAACAGTTGTTTGCAAAGTTCAGCAAATGTGAGTTTTGATTATGAGAGCTTGGTTTTCTGGGACATATAGTTTCAGCCACGGGTATTTGAGTTGACCCGAGCAAAATTTTTGTGATTATAGATTGGAAACCTTTGAGAAATGTATCCAAAGTCCATAGTTTTCTTTGACTAGCCGGCTATTATAGACAATTTGTGAAAGGCTTCTCGATGATTGAGACTCCGATGATATGATTATTTCAAAAAGATTTTAAATTTAAGTGGTCAAAAAAGTGTCAGCAGAGCTACAAACAATTGAAAGCGTTATTGACAGAGGCACCAGTGTTAGTTCAGCCTAAGTTGGGTAAAGAATTTGTAGTTTTTAGTGATGCATCGTTAAATGGCATGGGTTGTGTTTTCATGCAGGAAGACAAAGTTGTAGCTTATGCCTCGAGACAGTTGAAGCCGCAAGAAAAGAATTATCCGATGCACGATCTAGAGTTAGCCGCGATAGTGTTCGCATTGAAAATTCGGTGTCATTACTTGTTTGGTGAGAAATGCCATATTTATACCAACCACAAAAGCTTGAAATATCTGATAACTCAAAAAGATTTGAATTTGTGACAACGGAGATGGTTATAATTGCTAAAAGATAATGAATTAGTGATTGACTATCATCCGGGGAAAGTAAACGTAGTTGCTGATGCTTTGAGTCGAAAGTCCTTATTTTCTTTGCGTGTTTTGAACACACAATTAGCTTTGTCTGACGACGGTTCGGTAGTAGTTGTAATAGCCTGATTTAGACCCTAATCGGAACGGTGGTTTTGGAACCACAAATCTGAGTCGAGAAAATATTTTAAAATTATTTTCTGTGTTTATTTTGTGTGAATTTATATTTGTGAAATTTTCATGAATTAATCTTGTCGTTTAGGTGTCCGATTAAATAAAAGGACTTAAATCGCGTAAATTGAAAATTTGGTAGTTTAATTTATAAAAGGCCAAATTGTTAGTGGCTTTTAAGGATGATGGATTTATGTTGTAAATAATTTATAAGGATATTAGTGGGACGGTTAAAAACTTATAATATGTAGTTTTTATATTAAATTATTAAGGTTATAAAATTAACATAATTATTAAAGCATATATATGATATAATATCATAAAATAAACTATGGTTTTCATTCTCTCTTGCACCGAATATAAACAAAAAGAAAAAGAAAGAACACAAGACTAGGTTCGACCATCTTCCAAGCTAAAATCAAGGTCCATTCTTTGTCGGTTTTTGATAATTTCTACGTGTTTGAGATCGTTACTTCGAGTACTATAAAACCCATGCTTGAATTTTTTATTTTGATGGATATTTTGAGTTGTGCCATTGTTGATAACTTGTGATTTTTGTTGTTTGATGATGAAAAATGAAAGATATGTTTTAGATTAACATATTTTGTATTGGAGTTTTTGATGATTTTGAGTAATTAGGACTCAATTACAAAAATAATAATTTGGGGGACACAAATGTGAAATTAATGAATTATAATGGCTTGTATAGACATGGGTAATATTCAGCCTAGCTTGGGTGTGGAGAAATTTGATGTATTTTGTGTTTCGTACAATAGGGACTAAATTGTAAAAATTGTAAACGTTAGGGGTAAAATGTTAATTTGCCCATTTCTGTGTTTTTGGACAAAATTGAATGAAAATATGTTTGAATGAGCTTAATTTGAATATTTTTAGATCAAGAACCAAAGAAATCGAATTTGGATCGGGGAAAAATGAAAGTTGTCGACTAGCAGCCCCGTCCTGTTTTACGATGTCCAAGGTAAGTCTATAAGCAAATAG
The DNA here is from genome assembly GCF_007990345.1 of Gossypium hirsutum. NCBI lineage: Eukaryota > Viridiplantae > Streptophyta > Magnoliopsida > Malvales > Malvaceae > Gossypium > Gossypium hirsutum. Next base: position 55,015,700 of record NC_053427.1, read on the forward strand.
ACATGTTTATTGGTAACTTAATGTTATATTTACTTGCTATTTTGAAATGTTAGAAACTAGATATATTATGGCCAAATGTGATTGAATGTGGCTATTACACTTTCAAGTTCAATTCGATCGAGTTACGACGTCCAAAAGCCTCGTATGGACCTTAGGGATAGCTAGGATACATATGTCACGACACAAGATTCTGATATATGAGTGCGAGTAAGTCCATGGCATCAATTTATGATTTCAATATGTGTTTACGAGTAAGACCCTGTCTAGGACAGTGGCATCGATATGTGGCTACATGTAAGACCATGTCTGGGACGTTGGCATTGTACGATATATGTGTGAATTATTCGAGTGTCCTACCCAATTCTGAGTAGTTTATCGAGAAAAGGTAAACATAATCGGATGTGTTGGATGAGCAAAAAGGGACAGGTATGATTTAGCTTATTGGTTATCCATGATAAGGTAAGTATGTGACTTATTGATAAAATGTGTTATGTATGATATAAAGGATAAACTTCCTTGGTTCAAATATGTGTTTTCAGCCTTGAGAATGGTGTATTTATTATGGAAATGATTCTTTAATTGCATTTATATGTGCCTATGAATATTCGGCTATGAAAGTAAATTATGTACATGATCATATAACCGGATCTTTGAGCTTATATAAATGTGTATATTTGACTTGTGAATGAGTAGTAAATATACTATGAATAGCTCTTGTGTATATATGTATGAGTGATAATGTATATATGCGGTTATATGGTTAACTTATATAGTAAAATTTTATTAAAACATAAGAGTTTTGCATTTTGTGTACGGGAACTAAGTGTAATAGGAATATTCAGCTTTAGTGGTTAAATGATACTATGTTGGTTTTGACTATTCATACATTCGGTTAAATGGAATTATAAAAGGAAATAATTATATATGCTTAAAAATAATGCATATGAATGTACCTATAAATGATTGGATTTGAAATGTATAATGATAAAATATTCTGATTAGTTTTGCTAATTCTATTAATATCATTGGGTTATTTATTCTCTTGTAACTTACTAAGCTAAAATAGCTTATCGTGTGTATATTTGTTTCTGTTTTATAGATTTTGGAAAATCAAGTTAAAAGCTCGGGGTTTGGCTACGAAGCTCATCACACTATCCACTACTTTGGGTACTTTTATAAGTCGAATTAGAAATTATGGCATTTATAAGCTAAAGTATGTTTTGGAAATGTTAATTTGGGGGTTGTATATAAATCCATGCGAAAATGGCTAAGCAATTATCCTTAAAAATTATATGTGTTAAGCTCGATCTTTACCCACTCTGCCTTGTAATTATGTGACATGTTTGCATGAACTTGTGTGTAGGTATTGCGTGCGCTGAAATATGGATATTGCCACGTTCCTATTCGGTTTATGCAAATGGGATTGAATGTTCACTAAGTTTGATTGATGATAAATATTGCATATATATTTTGTGGACAATTGACGTGCTTAGAAGTTATATGCTTTATGTTAATTAAGGTCTCTACTGCGGGTAAGACACATATATTTTATGTGTACCTTATTTTATTTGTTTGGTTTTGATATTTTGTATGGGATTATATATATATGAGAATGTCATTTAGATAAATTAATATGTTTGCATGCATATTATATGTATTTATGAGGTTGTCGTATAGGTTAAATTAACCTTAGTATTAGGTAGTTAAAAATTTAAGTTAGTTGGATATTATAAATGGATATATGTGACTAAGTATTTGATCATGACATACGGATGGATCCTTATATGTCTTGTTAAATATATTTATAGATGTTTGTATTATGATTGGGTTGCAAACATGCATGATTATATTGATTCATTGAATTTTTTTTGTAAAGCTACGAAATTATGCAATTTAGCTTGTGATAGCCAAATAGCTATAGAATGGAACAGATTTTCTTTGTATATCCCTAAATGTTTGACTTTAGTTTGTGTAATTATATAATACATGCAAAGGTGATAAAATAATTTAAGAATAAAAACCGCACAAATGAATTAATATGGATGCATAAAATGATCGAATATAATTTAGGTAATTTAGTGGTTTAAGTACAATTTACCTTGTCTCATTTATTTTAGTAACCCTAGTCCGGCAACGGATACAGGTTAAGGGTGTTACATTTTATTGGTATTAGAACAGTTTAGTCGGTTCTAGGATTAACGTAGCGTGTATAAGCTTAGCTATACATGCCATAATTATATACTGTGATAGTGTGATGACTTCTGACATTTGGAATGTGTTTTCATATAGTAAATGGATCCCGATAGAGCTGTAGCTGATGATGTTGAGAATGTAGCGCCTACTCTCGCGCAAGGGACAGCGCCGGCTGATTCTCGACCAACTTCGAGTAATCAAGAAAGTGAGGCTAAACAAGCCTTCTATCAGATGATGAATGATTGGTTTACTCAATATATCCGGACTAACCCGGCTGCACAACAACCTCCACCCCGACTAATCCATCTTCCATGCCTGCTGTACCTCAAGTAAGTGATCCGTTGAGATTATATAGGCCACCTGTTGATAAAATCAGGAAACATGGGGATGAAGAATTTAAAGCTACCGATGAGGATGATGCTGAGCGGGCTGTGTTCTGGCTTGATAATACCATCCGTGTGTTTGATGAGCTATCCTGTACACCAGATGAGTGCTTGAAATGTGCCATGTCTTTACTTCGAGACACAACATACCACTGGTGGAATACCCTAGTATCAGTGGTTCCGCGAGAGCAGGTGACCTGGGAATTCTTTCAGACTAAGTTTTGTAAGAAATATATCAGCCAAAGATTTATTAATCAGAAGCGTAAAGAATTTCTAGAGCTGAAACAGGGTCGGATGACCATGATGGAGTACGAGCGAAAATTCGTGAGACTCAGTCGGTATGCTGGAAAGTGTGTTTCCACTGAAGCCATAATGTGTAAAAGATTTGAAGATGGGCTGAATGAAGACATTAAACTGTTAGTTGGCATACTTGAGATAACAAAGTTTGTGGTACTGGTTGAGTGAGCCTGCAAAGCTGAAGAGCTCGAGAAAGAGAAAAGAAAAGCTGACTTTGGAGCTAGAGATGCACGCAAAAGAACACCCAGTAAGTCATTCCAGTCGTCTTCAAAGAAGTTTCGAAATGATTTCAGCCGTTCTAAAGCCACTTCAGGTTATTCCAGACGAGATCAAAATAGACCACCAGTGAGCTCGAGAGCTACTTCGGTAGCGAATGTGGGTAATGTCAGATCAGATCAACCTGAGTGTAAACACTATGGTAAACGGCATCCCAGCAGTTGCAGATTGCATGATCGGGCCTGTTTTAAATGTGGATCGATAGATCATTATATTCGAGATTGCCCAATGTTTGTTGAAGAGAATCCAGCGCAGAATACGAGATCGGGTAATACCGCAGCTCGAGATAGACCACCCAGGAATGCTGGTAATACGAGTGTCAGTCAGAGAGGGACTAAAGATACGGTAGTCAGATCTGAGGCTCGTGCACCTGCCAAAGCCTATGCTATTCGCGCGTGAGAGGAGGCTTCATCCCCAGATGTTATTACTGGTATATTCACTCTTTATGATACTAATGTAATTGCATTGATTGATCCTGGTTCTACTCATTCTTATGTGTGTGAGACATTAGTATTCAGCAAGACTTTACTTGTTGAGTCTACTGAGTTTGTGATCAGAGTGTCAAACCCCTTGGGCCGGTGTGTTATGGTTGGTAAAGTGTGTAAGAATTGTCCCTTGATGGTTCAAGATCAGTGCTTTCCAGCTAATTTAGTGTTGTTTCCATTTGATGAGTTCGATATAGTTCTGGGTATGGATTGGCTGACTTTACATGATGCTGTTGTGAACTGTAAAAGAAATACCATTGATCTACGGAGCCAGAATGATGAAGTTATTCGGATCGAATCTAGTGATTTGTATGGTTTACCAACAGTGATTTCTTTGATGCTAGCTCAGAAATATGTGAGAAAAGGGTGTGAAGCTTACTTTGCCTACGTACTCGACAGTAAAGCGGCTGAAAGAAACATTGAATTAGTACCTATTGTATGTGAGTATTAGGATGTGTTTCCAAAAGAATTACCAGGTTTGCCACCTACTCGGGAAGTAGAGTTTGGTATTGAGTTAGTGCTTGGGACGACTTCGATATCCATAGCTCCGTATAGAATGGCACCTATAGGTTTAAAGGAATTGAAAGCTCAGTTGCAAGAATTGACAGATAGAGGTTTCGCGCAATCGAGTTTCTCTCCGTGTGGTGCACCTGTGTTGTTTGTGAAAAAAAAAGATGGAACTATAAGAATGTGCATCGATTACAGACAGCTTAATAAGGTGACTATAAAGAATAAGTATCTGTTGCCACGGATTGATGGTCTATTTGATCAACTGAAAGGGGCCACAATATTTTCAAAGATAGATTTGAGATCAGGTTACTATCAGTTGCGAGTTAAAGATTCAGATGTGCCAAATACTGCTTTCAGAACGAGGTACGGACATTATGAGTTTTTGGTTATGCCTTTCGGACTGACTAATGCACCTGCTGTTTTCATGGATTTGATGAATCGAATCTTTAGACTGTATCTGGACCGATTTGTGGTTGTGTTTATAGATAACATTCTGATCTACTCTCATAGTGAAGTTGAACATGCCAAAAATTTGAGACTTGTATTGCAGACATTGCGAGATAAGTAGTTGTATGTGAAATTTAATAAATGTGAGTTCTGGTTAAGTGAAGTTAATTTTATGGGCCATGTAGTATCAACATCAGGTATTGGGGTGGATTCAAGCAAAATTTCAGCTATACTGGATTGGAAATCTCCGAAGAATGTTTTTGAAGTTTGAAGCTTTCTAAGACTTGCTGGTTATTATAGACGGTTCATGAAAGATTTCTCTATGATTGCAGCCCAGGTGACAAGTTTGAGTGGTCAGAGAAGTGCCAAAAAAACTTTGATCAGTTAAAAGCCCTTTTGACTGAAACTCCAGTGCTAGTTCAACCAGAATCGGGTAAAGAATTTGCTATTTATAGTGATGCATCATTAAACGGTTTAGGTTGTGTTTTGATGTAGGAAGGCAGAGTGATAACTTATGCCTCAATACAGTTAGAGCCACATGAAAGAAACTATCCTACACATGATCTGGAATTGGCAGCTATTGTGTTCGCATTAAAAATTTTGCGTCATTACCTGTTTGGTGAGAAATGTCATGTTTATTCTGATCATAAAAGCCTGAAATACTTGGTGACTCAGAAAGTTCTGAATTTGAGACAACGCCAATGGTTAGAACTGTTAAAAGACTACGAGCTTGCGATTGACTATCACTCAGGAAAGGCTAACGTTGTTGCTGATGCTTTAAGCTGAAAATCACTATTTACTTTGCGTGCAATGAATGCGCATATGACTATGTTTGAGGGTGGTTCGATAGTAGCTGAATTGAAAGCAAGACCATTATTCGTTCAACAAATATGTGATGTCCAGAAGGCTGACAATGAATTGATTGCAAAACAAGTTCAGTGTGAGACTGATACTAATTCAAAATTTAGAGTTGATGCTGATGACTGTCTGAGATTCAGAGACCAAATATGCGTTCTGAGGAATTCAGAGTTGATTCAGATGATTTTGAATGAAGTTCATAGTAGTCGGTTATCTGTTCATGGAGGTAGTACAAAGATGTATAATGATTTGAAACAGCTTTACTGGTGGCATGGTATGAAGCGAGACATCTCTGACTTTGTTGCAAAATGTTTAGTCTGTCAACAAGTGAAAGTCGAGCATCAGGTACCTTCAGGGTTACTTTAGCAAATTATGACACCAGAATGGAAGTGGGACAGAGTCACGATGGATTTTGTATCCGGTTTACCGTTGACACTTTGCAAGAAAGATGCAATCTGGGTTGTTGTTGATAGATTGACTAAGTCGGCTCATTTTGTTCTGAAACGTACAGACTATTCACTTGATAAGTTGGCTGAATTGTATGTTTCTTAGATTGTGAGACTACATGGTGTGCCTATATCTATTGTTTCAGATAGAGACCCAAGGTTTACATCGCAGTTTTGGAAGAAATTGCAAGGTACACTAGGTACGAAATTACATTTCAGTACTGCTTTCCATCCACAAATAGATGGCCAGTCTAAGCGAATCATCCAGATACTTGAGGATATGTTGAGATGTTGCATTCTCGAGTATCAAAATGGCATATAATAACAGCTATCAATCCAGTATCAAAATGGCACCTAACGAGGCTTTGTACGGTTGTAAATGTCGTACGCCATTGTACTGGTCTGAGCTCGGTGAAAATAAGATACACGGGGTTGACTTGATCAGAGAGACTGAGCAGAAAGTGAAAGTGATTCGTGAAAGTCTGAAAGCAGCACCAGATCATCAGAAATCTTATGCAGATTTGAAACGTAAAGATATAGAGTTTCAGATCGGAGACAAAGTCTTCTTGAAAGTCTCACCATGGAAGAAAATACTCAGATTCGGTCGTAAAGGCAAATTGAGTCTAAGATTTATTGCGCCATATGAGGTTATAGAGTGTATCGGGCCGATTGCTTACAGACTATCATTGCCACCTGAGTTAGAAAAGATCCACAATGTATTTCACGTTTCAATGCCCTGGGGCTATCGATCTGATCCTTCACATGTGATTAGCCCGTCTGAGATTGAAATTCAGCCTGATATGACCTACGAAGAGAAACCAATTCGTATTTTGACTCGTGAGGTTAAAGAGTTGCGGAATAAGAAGACTCCGTTAGTTAAATTATTGTGGCATAAGCACGGTGTTAAGGAAGCAACATGGGAATCAGAAGATGCAATGAGAGAACGCTATCCGAACCTATTCACTGGTAAGATTTTCGAGGACGAAAATCCCTAAGGGGGGAGAGTTGTAACAGCCCGATTTAGACCCTAATCTGAGCGGTGGTTTCAAGACCATGAATCCGAACCAGAAAAAAATTTTAAAATTATTTTCTGTGTTTATTTTGTGTGAATTTATATTTGTGAAATTTTGTGAATTAATTTCATCGTTTAGGTGTCCGATTAAATAAAAGGACTTAAATCGTATAAATTGAAAATTTGGTAGTTTAATTTATAAAGGGCCGAATTGTTAGTGGCTTTTAAGGATGAGGGATTTATGTTGTAACCTACAAAGATATTAGTGGGACGGTTACAGACTTATAATATGTAGTTTTTATATTAAATTATTAAGGTTATAAAAGTAACTTAATTATTATAGCATATGTATGGTATAATATCATAAAATAAAGTATGTTTTTCATTCTCTCTTGCACCGAATATAAACAAAAAGAAAAAGAAAGAACACAATACTAGGTTCAGCCATCTTCTAAGCTAAAATCAAGGTTCGTTCTTTTTCGATTTTTGATAATTTCTACGTTTTTGATATCGTTGCTTCGAGTACTACAAAACCATGCTTGAATTTTTTATTTTGATGGATATTTTGAGCTGTGCTATTGTTGATAACTTGTGATTTTTGTTGTTTGACGATGAAAAATGAAAGATATGTTTTAGATTAACATATTTTGTATTGGAGTTTTTGATGATTTTGAGTAATTAGGACTTAATTGCAAAAATAATAATTTGGGGGACTAAAATGTGAAATTAATGAATTTTAAGGGCTTGTATAGACATGGGTAATATTCGGCCTAGCTTGGGTGTGGAGAAATTTGATGTATTTTGTGTTTTGTGCAATAGGGACTAAATTGTAAAAATTGTAAATGTCAGGGGTAAAATGGTAGTTTTCCTATTTTTGTGTTTTTGGAATAAATTGAATGAGAATATGTTTGAATGAGCTTAATTTGAATATGTTTAGATCAAGAACCAAAGAAATCGGATTTGGATCGGGGAAAAATGAAAGTTGTCGATTAGTAGCCCCGTCTCGTTTTACGATGTCCAAGGTAAGTTTATAAGCAAATAGACATGTTTATTGGTAACTTAATGTTATATTTACTTGTTGTTTTGAAATGTTAGAAACTAAATATATTATGGCCAAATGTGATTGAATGTGGCCATTACACTTCCGAGTTCAATTCGACCGAGTTATGATGTCTGGAAGCCTCGTATGAACCTTAGGAATAGTTAGGATACATATGTCATGACATAGGATTCCAATATATGAGTGCGAGTAAGTCCGTGGCATCAATTTATGATTTCGATATGTGTTTACGAGTAAGACCCTGTCTGGGACAGTGGCATCGATATGTGGCTACATGTAAGACCAGATCTGGGATGTTGGCATTGTACTATATATGTGTAAATTATCCAAGTGTCCTACCCAATTCTGAGTGGTTCATCAGGCAAAGGTAAACATAATCGGATGTGTTGGATGAGCAAAAAGGGACAGGTATGATTTAGTTTATTGGTTATCGGTGATAAGGTAAGTATGTGACTTATTGATAAAATGTGTTATGTATGATATAAAAGATAAACTTCCTTGGTTCAAATATGTGTTTTTGGCCTTGAACGAATGGTGTATTTATTATGGAAATGATTCTTTAATTGTATTTATATGTGCCTATGAATATTCGACTATGAAAGTAAATTATGTACATGATCATATAACCGGATCTTTGAGCTTATATAAATGTGTATATTTGACTTGTGAATGAGTAGTAAATATACTATGAATAGCTCTTGTGTATATATGTATGAGTGATAATGTATATATGCGGTTATATGGTTAACTTATATAGTAAAATTTTATTAAAACATTAGAGTTTTACATTTTGTGTAGGGGAACTAAGTGTAATAGGAATATTCGGCTTTGGTGGTTAAATGATACTATGTTGGTTTTGACTATTCATACATTTGGTTAAATGGAATAATAAAAGGAAATAATTATATATGCTTAAAAATAATGCATATGAATGTACCTATAAATGATTGGATTTGAAATGTACAATGATAAAATAATCTGATTAGCTTTTCTAATTCTATTAATATCATTGAGTTCTTTATTCGCTTATAACTTACTAAGCTGAAATAGCTTATCGTGTGAATATTTGTTTTTGTTTTATAGATTTTGGAAAATCATGTTACAAGCTCGGGGATCGTCTATGAAGGTTATCACACTATCCACTACTTTGGGTACTTTTATTAGTCGAATTAGAAATTATGGCATGTATAAGCTAAAGTATGTTTTAGAAATGTTAATTTGGGGGTTGTATATAAAGCCATGCGAAAATGGCTAAGCAGTTATCCTTAAAAATTATCTATGTTATGCTCGTTCTTTGCCCACTTTGCCTTATAATTATGTGACATGTTTGCATGAACTTGTGTTAGGTATTATGTGTGCTGAAATATGGATATTGCCATGTTCCTATTCGGTTTATGCAAATGGGATGGAATGTTCACTAAGTTTGATTGATGATAAATAGTGTATAGATATTTTGTGCACAATTGACCTGTTTAGAAGTTATATGCTTTATGTTAAGTAAGGTCTCTACTGCAGGTAAGACACATATATTTTATGTGTACCTTATTTTATTTGTTTGGTTTTGATATTTTGTATGGGATTATATATATATGAATGTCATTTAGATAAATTAATAACTTTGCATGCATATTATGTGTATTTATGAGGTTGCCGTATGGGTTAAATCAACCTTAGTATTAGGTAGTTAAAAATTTAAGTTAGTTGGATATTATAAATGGATATATGTGATTGAGTATTTGATCATGACATACGGATGGATCCTTATATGTCTTGTTTTATATATTTATAGATGTTTGTATTATGATTGGGTTGCAAACATGCATGATTATATTGATTCATTGATTTTTTTTGTAAAGCTACAAAAATTATGCAATTTGGCTTGTGATAGCCAAATAGCTATAGGATGGAACGGATTTTCTTTGTATATCCCTAAATGTTTGACTTTAGTTTTTGTAATTATATAATACATGCAAAGGTGATAAAAAAATTTAGGAATAAAAGCCGCACTAATGATTTAATATGGATGCATAAAATGATCGAATATAATTTAGGTAATTTAGTGGTGTAAATACAATTTATCTTGTCTCATTTATTTTAGGTGTTCAAACGTTTCGAACATTGATAGGGATAATTCTGTGTAAAGTTTATATTATAGTATAAAATGTTTCCGATTTATTAATGAAGTCGTTATAGACATTTATATTAATAAAGATTCGTATAAGTAATTTGTATGATTGGTAATGTCTCGTAACCCTAGTCCGGCAACGAATACGGGTTAAGGGTGTTACATTAGTCGAGTTGAAAGCTAGACCATTATTTCTACAATAGATTTGTGAGGCTCAAAAATTTGATAATGAATTGCAAGCAAAACGAGCTTCATGTGAGTCGACTTCTGATTCAGAGTTTCAAATAGGGCCTGATGATTGTTTGATATGTCGTGATAGAATATGTGTACCAAGAAATTATGAGCTCATTCGGAAGATTCTAAACGAAGCACATAGTATTTTTTTGTTAGTACATTCGGGAAGCACAAAAATGTATAACGATTTGAAACAACTTTATTGGTGGCACGGCATGAAATGAGATATCTCAGAAATTTGTTTTGAAATGTTTAATTTGTCAGCAAGTCAAAGCTAAGCATCAAGTATCGTCAGGTTTATTACAACATATTAAGATTCCAGAGTGGAAGTGAGATAGAGTAACAATTGATTTTATATCGGGTTTTTCCTTATACCCAAAAAGAAAGATGCGATCTGGGTTGTTGTTGACAAATTAACGAAATCAGCTCATTTCATCCCGGTACGTATAAATTTCTCGCTTGATAAATTAGATGAGTTGTATATTTTTGAAATTGTGAGATTATATGGTGTTCCCCTATCTATTTTTTGGATAGAGATCCAAGATTTACTTCACGATTTTGGAAGAAATTGGAAGAAGCTTTGGGTTCAAAGCTGCATTTTAGCACTGCATTCCACCCACAAATGGATGGCCAATTCGAACGAGTTATTCAAATACTTGAGGATATGTTGCGTTTTTGCATTCTTGAGTTTGAAGGTAGCTGGAAGAAATATCTACCGCTGATTGAATTTGCTTACAATAATAGCTTCCAATTGAGTATAAAGATGGCACCCTACGAAGCTCTATACGGTCGTAAATGTCAAACACCGTTTGACTGGAGTGAGCTCAGTGAAATAAGATTTACGGGGTTGATTTGATCAGAGAGACTGAAAAAAAAGTGAAAGTAATTCGCGATAGTTTGAAAGTAGCTTCGGATCGACAGAAATCGTACGCAGACTTGAAACAGAAAGATATTGAGTTCTAGATCGGGGATAAAGTGTTTTTGAAAGTGTCACCGTGGAAAAAGATTTTGTGGTTTGGTCAGAAAGGGAAATTGAGTCTGCGATTCATCGGACCGTATGAGATTACTGAGCGAGTTGGGATAGTGGCATATCGGCTGTCCTTACTGTCTGAGTTAGAAAAGATACATAATGTGTTTCATGTATGGGTGCTACAACGATATCGATCAGACCCTTCGCATGTTATTTCTCCAACTGAAGTTGAGATACAATCAGATTTATCATACAGTGAAGAACTGATTCAAATTTTAGCTCGTGAGATCAAAGAGATGAGAAATAAGAGAATCGCATTAGTGAAAGTATTATGACATCGACACGAGGTTGAAGAAGCTACATGGGAACCCGAGGATGATATGAGAAAACAATACCTGAACCTATTCACTGGTAAGATTTTCGGGGATGAAAATCCCTAGGGGGAGAGTTGTAACAAGTCGTTTTTAAGTCAAATCAAAATAGTGGTTTCAAAACCATAAATTTAAATTCAAAATATTTATTTCATTTTATTAAAGTTTACAGCATGATAGAATTATTTTGTGGAAGTTTCGTAAAGAAAATTTACTGTTTTAATGCTCAATTTGTGAAAAAGGACTAAATCGCGTAAATTGTAAAAGTGGAGTTCTATTAGCTAAAAAGTATATAATAGCTATAGAAACTTAAAGTGAAGGTCCTTAAGTGGTAATTAGATCATTATTATGATAGTAGATGATAATGGCATGGCATAATGGAAATTTTGAATTACTAATAAGGTTAAATGGGTAATTAAGTAAATAAGGTTAATAAATTAAATAAAACACAATTTCCTTTCATTATCATCTTCTTCCTAGCCGAATTTAAAAAGAAGAAAGCCATTTTAGGGCTTGAAGCATTTAGTCATCTCCTACCTCAATTGTAAGTCCATTTTTGTTTGGTTTTTAGTGATTTCTATGTTTTTGAGATCGTTGTTTTGTATTCTAGCTAGCCCATACCTTAAATTTCAAAACTGTTAAAGATTTTCAAAGTTTCCATTGTTGAATCTATGTGTTTTTTGATGTTTAATGTTGAAATATGAAAGCTTGATGATAGTTTTACATGTTTTGTTAAGTGATTTTTGATGAAAATGCATAATAGGGATTAAATAGTGAAATGTAAAAATTATGTGGTTGAAATGTGAAATAAATGGAAGTTTTGGGCTGTAAGTATATATAATTTGACCAAGCTTGGGTTTATTGAAACAAGGATTAAATTGTTAAAAGTGTAAAAGTTTAGGGGCTAATGTGCAAATAGGCCTAAATGTATGTTTTGGACTAAATTGAATGAATGGTTGAATAAATAAGTTAATTTTGAATTCATATAGATCAAGAAAGAAAGAATTAAGATTTATATTGGGGGAAAAGCAAAATTATCAAGTAGTCAACCCGATCCATAAATTTCGAATACGAGGTAAGTTCGTATGTGATGATTACATTATAAATGCGCGTTAAAATGATATAATCTTGCATAATCGTTAAAATGGGATTATGAATAGTGTATGAAGTGTGAAAATGGCTCTACGGGTGCATTCAATGATAGAAATGAAAATGTGAAAGCTCGGTTAAACTATACGAATAGTTTTGGATACTATTGACATGTTAGTAAGTGATACGTTGAATTGGCCTCGGGCCATGATATTATCACTTCGGGTGTGCATATTAGAAGATTTTGCTTTGAGCCATGATAATAGTTCTTTGGATAAGTTACCTTGATTTGACTACGGGCCATGGTATAGGTACTTATCGTACAAGACTCCTGAGTATCTGATTTCTATTCCAAATAGTTCAATGGTAAACGAATGATGTGATTGAGGAAGAGGTTAGTATGAGGCGATACAAGTATGTACAAAACCTATTTGAGTATTAAATAGTGAAAGTTTGATGAGATTATATTTGATCATGTTTTGGAGACATGAGAATGGTTTGTAGTTAATGTGTATATGTTTTGTCATGTGTAATTGGTTGATTTACATTGTTTGACGAATTAAGTTATTCACCTACGAGCTTACTAAGCTATGAAGCTTACTTCATGTTATTTTTCTATGTATTATAGTGAATCATGGCTAGCTCGGATCCGAGAGTCATACAGAACATCAGCGCACTATCAAACATCTAAGTTGGTACTTTTGAATTATACATTTATGGTATTTGGCATGTACAGGCTAGAAGTGGTATTTTGGTATGTATAAATATAACCATGAGTGATGGCTTATTTTGGTTTGTTTTGACATGGTTGTAACCAAGACATTGTGGAAGTTAAAATGGTTATGTGGATTATGATAAATGAACCATAGTGTTTGATATTGATTTGGTATGTATTTGGCTAAGTAAATGGTAGTGATTTGAGAATTGGAATAGATGAACTTATAATGGTATGAATTGTGCATTTGGTTGATGATTTTGGCTGCCTAATTGTATAATGAAATGGTACCATTTGCTCTTTTATAGGTATACATTGTTTGGTGGCAAAATGGCTTTGCAAATATCCTATTTTTATCCACAAGGGCAGAAACCCGGGCTTATGTCTTAGCTCTGTGTGACACACGGTCATGTTACACAGCCATGTGTCACTTGGTGTTGAAATTGAATTGAAGTCAGTATGCTCCACACGGTTCACACACGGGCGTGTGACTGGCCGTGTGGTACAAGACAGTATACCCCCTTAATTGGTACACGGCCTAGCACACGGGCGTGTGACTTGGCTGTGTTGCATAAGTCAGTATTGTGACTGAATCTAAATTGGTAAGTTGATTTGAGCTTGTTGAGTTAAAGGTTATTGTATGATATGCATAAAAAGTGATCTATAATATGTCTATGACGTGTGATGACAATGTGATGAATTGTGAATTTGTGTTAAAAAGCGATTATCATGATTATTAACATTATGTGAAATCATGAGCTTAATTTCCATCATGAGATATATGATTCGGTCCTAGGGACAAGTTTTGATGAGATATGTATTTGAAGAAGCCTCGGGTGACCTTGAGGAATGCTTAGGATTCGGATATCATGACACCATGGTTAATGAGATCCAGTGTAAGACCATGTCTGGGACATGGCATCGGCATTGATATGTGTGCCAGTGTAAGACCATGTCTGGGACATGGCATCTGCAATGATATGTGTGCTAGTGTAAGACCATGTGTGGGACATGGCATCAGCACCGATATAAGACTTCGTATAAGACTATATCTGGGATATGGCGTCAACATGTGGATCCATGTAAGACCATGTTTGGGACATGACTTTGGTACTTTATTTGGTGTATGATGATTCTGAACATCCTTCAGTATTCCGGGTGGTTCAACGGGCCATTCAAGATTATGGTTAAGAAGTGGAGTAATATGTGAAAAGTGTTGAAAGGGTACAGGTATGAACACTAAGCTTATGGTTATTGAGACTATGAAATGTCGAGACCTCGGTGATCTAAGATTATGAATTATGATTATGAATTTTTTTGCAATATCATGCTAACTTACATTGTGTAATTGAACATGGAATCCATGAAATGGAGTGTTCATGATTAGTTGAAAATGAATTTATGATAGTTATCATCAAATTGCACTAAAACAGTTTTGGATAGCAATAGTAGTCCGACTTTGAAAATCCACCAAAACTTGTGGAAATCGAATTGGAGACTGAATAAAATATGAAATTAAAGCTTCTTGAGCCTAGTTTCACATACAGGAAACGATGTAAGCAAAAGAATTTCATATTATGAGATATTTGAATTTTTGTGAGACAAGGTCAGAGTGATTTCGTGCTCCCCTGTCTTAACTTTGGAAAATCACTAAAAATTGTACAAGAATAATTATTGGTTAGAACTGAAATGACTAAGTTCTTAATGAATCTATTTTAAAGAAATAAATGGGAATATCATCTGAATCCCATACGATGAGATAATTAATTTTTAGTGAGGAAGGGTTGAAACTGTCAAATAGTAGTACAGGGGAAACTTTAAAGAATAAACTGTACTTATTGGCTAGACAAAAAATTCTGAAAATATTATGGTAAGAAGACATGTGAGTCTATTTTCAGGGAAAATTAGCAGATCTTAATTTGGAGTTTCGTAGCTCAAGATATTAAAAACTTAGTGACTATGACTTGAGTATACAACTTGACTGGAATATGAGCAAATAGATGAATTATATGCAACTTCGATTGTGTTACCATGAGAATAAGTTGTAAGAATTTGGAAAAAGCACGTTAATAAATTGCTTATTATTATTTTCATACGGTCTTACTAAGCTATAAAGCTTACCCCCTCCTTTCCATTTCTATAGTGTTGTTAGGTTAGCTCTGGGTTGGAGATCGTTGGAGGCAGCATCACATTATCAAATTATCAAGTTGGGGTATTAATAAACCTTAAGTGTTTTCAAGTGAGTGGTGTGACATCCTTAAATTGACCCTAGTCAGAAAGTGGTTTCGGGACCACGAAACCGAGTCTTATAAATAATTAAAAGTTATATTCTATGTTTATGATGTGAGTAAATGCATGTGTGAAAGTTTCATGCATTAATTTGATCATTTTTATGTGAATTTATTAAAATGGACTTATATGAAACATTGTTGGAAAGTGAGAGGTTAATCTTACAATGGTCTAATAGTACATGCATTGAAAAGAGTGGTTTTGCATGTCAATTAGACCATTTTTGAATGTAAATGGCCGGCCAACACATGCATGTAACAATGTGTTCTCTTGTCTCCATTTTTAATTGGTGGGAATTATGTATAATAATAAATTTATAGTAGTGGTGGTGATAAAAACAAAGTCCCATCATCTTTTTTTCATCTTGCCGAAACCATAAGGAAAGGAAAAAGAAAAATGGAAGGAAGAACACCTAAGGCATTCGGTCATCTTGTATTGGGAATTAAGGTATGATTTCATATGTTTTTCGTTGGATTTTGAGAAATTTAAATTGGTTTTAAAGCTCCTAAAATGACCCATGTATGTGATTTTGTGTTTGGGATGCATGAAGCATTCGATCATGAGCTCAATGGGTTACATTGTGTATGTTTTGGTAATTTGTGAGGAGAAATGTTTCTAATTGAGTATAAACAAACTAAATTACTATATGTGGCTCAAATGAGCTTGAGTAGTCGGCTAATGAAGTTAGTTGAGTTATAATACTTGCTTAATAATGAAAAGAACATGAGCTTAATTCTCAAATAGCATTCGGCTTTGGACTAAGTTAAATTAGTTAAGAAATGAGTTCCAAGATAGTGAATTATGTGTTAAAAGAGGGATTTAGGTTGTATATACGTGTTTAGATTGAAAACAAGAGGCTATGTTAGCTAATTGAGGGATTCGGCCATGGTATTATAGTGAATAAAAATTTGAACAAGGGTTTTAATTGTATGATAGGTTTTCGGATATGGTTGATTGGATAATAAATTGGTGTGGGTGTTTTGAATGAGATATGTACAATTATAAGTTAAATTTAAGGTTTGTTAAATTTATCCTTATCATTGCCGAATGAGTTCAATGGCTAAAGAAAATTGTTAAGTGCTTAGTTCATGTGCATTCGGTCATTTAGGATGAGTATACATTTGATAATGTTTTGATACTTTGAAGTGGAATTTAATTATTAATGAGTTATAAGCTTGTTTAATTTTGAGATGTAATTGGGAGTAAATTTGATATGAGCATATTTTTTTAATGACATATTGATAAATGTTGAGTTACGATACCATGATATTAAGCTTAAAGGCATTCGATCATGAGATGGATTAAGGTGAACTAAATGATATTCGACAATGGTACTTTTTACATGAGAAATTCGGTGTTAATTGTATTAAATGAGGTTGAGGTAGTTGCCGAATGTGTTTATAATTAAGTAAGGTTAATAATAGAGCAATGAGTGGCTAGTAGAATCTAGTTAGTCCTCTTGTTGTATTCGGCCATGAGTTTGTATAATTGGTTTGTAATAGATTAAATTTGTTTATTCAAGCTCAAGAGCTGAGGGAGTCTAATTCGGATAAGAGAGAAAGCTACCTAACCAAATAGTCGATCTGTAATCGTTCGACAACTTCCGAGGTAAGTTCTTAAGTAATTGAGTTTGATTCCTTTGTAAGTTTAAGTTTTAAAACGGGATGAATATGAATTATGTATATACGTTAAGGTCAATGACCTTTCTAAATGACGGCATATATGATATTATGTTTTAAATATGTGAATGAGAACTTTACGAGTAAATTGTATAAATCTGCTAGGGACAGCAGCAGTAGCGTGTTTTGGAAAAATTACCATAAATTGTGGGAGTTGAGTTAAAAGCTGGATAAATTATGTAATTAAAGCTTGACGCGTCTGGTTTCGTATAAAAGAAATTGTGTAAGTAAAGGGGTTGCCGATAATGAGATTTTCAAAGTTGGGTGAGACAGAGTCAAAATGGCTCCGAAATCCTCTGTTCAGTATTTGGAAAATCATTATAAATCGTACAAAAATGATTATAAGATAAAATTTTATGCTTAGACTCTTTAATGAGTCTAGTTTCAAAAAAAATAAACGAAAACATATTTTGAATTCTGTACAATGAGAAATTAAATTCTTAGTGAAGAGTAGTCAGAGTAGTCAAGCAGTAAAATAGGGGAAACTTTAAGAAAAATCTGGTATTGATTGGCCAAACCAAAAATTCTGAAAATTTTGTGGATAGAGGATATACGAGTGTATTTTCAGGGAAAATTAACGGCACATAATTTGGAATTTCGTAGCCCTAGTTACAAATAATTTAACGACTGTTGCTCAGGAAAACAACTTGTAGAGAAATTGTGGCCATGTTGTAAACATGGATAAAACTTGTTTTAGTTGCTCATAAGCTATTGATTAAACTCATACATGAATTCTAAATTGTGATGTTATAAAATGATATATGAGTGTTAGATGGATCTTTGATATTAAAATTTGTGAAATTTGTAAGTTTATAAGTATTCGAATATGAAATGATAGTATGGCTTGAAATTGAATTACTCATCGGAAAATGATAGATGTAGATTCTGCCAAGACAAAGTGTATACATGAAAGTATATGTGGTATGTGAAATATATTTGGATAATTGTGATGTGAATACATGAAAATTTATATTTTGATTTAGGATTTTATGTGATGAATGTGAATGTGTATATATGAGATAAGGCCGAATGGCAAATGTGATGAATGTGAACCTGTATATATATGCGTGATAAGACCGAATGGCCAGTGTGATGAATGTAAACATGTGTATGTGTGATAAGGCCGAATGGCCAATGTGATGAATGTGAACACGCGTATGTGTTATAAGGGCGAATGGCCAATGTGATGACTGTGAACACGCGTATGTGTGATAAGGCCGAATGGCCAATGTGATGAATGTGAACACGCGTATGTGTGATAAGGCCGAATGGCCAATGTGATGAATGTGAACATGCGTATGTGTGATAAGGCCGAATGGCCAATGTGATGAATGTGAACATGCATATATGAGATAAGGCGAATGGCCAATATGATGAATGTGAACATGTATATATGTGGTAAGGCCGAATGGCTAATGCGAAATGTGTATGAGATAGATATGAGGTAAAGCCGAATGGCTAATGGGAAACGTGTATGAGATGGATATGTGGTAAAGCCAAATGGCTAATGTGAGATATGTATGAGATGTGTATATATATATTGTGGCCAAATGACAAACGGTGGAGGGTGTGTTTTATTAGATATTTGATAAGGTAAATGAATTACAAATATGATAGTCGATGTGAATGTTGTAACATGTGAATAAATATGCATGAAACTCTATGATGTAAACCTGGGATTAAAGACCAGATGACCATATGTGGTGACTACGTCCGGGTAAGACCCGATGACTACGTGTGGAGATTTTGTTCGGGTAAGACCCGATAACTTCATGTGGAGATTTCATCTGAGCTAAAGGTTTCGCCGATAATCTGAGTAGAGGTTAAAGCTATAAGACTTCGTAATAAGAATTGCTTATAAATATATTCAATGCGAAAGGTTAAACAGGTATGTACTCCAAGTTTATATGTGACCTTGATTTGAACTAAATCATAAGGTAGTCATGTGATGCATACGTGAGCAATCTATGAGACTTTTCCTATGTTTATGTGACATCGGATCAGGGTGAGAGGTTATGTGAAATTATACAATATATCTATGTCACATGAGCTCACTTTTATGTGAAAGTTTATCTGCCTATTGTATATGATGAGATGTGCATATTCGGTAAAAGGGATGGTATGCCCGAAGGAAGAGTGAAATAAAAATACGAACAACTATGTTATAAATTGATTGTTATCTGTTGACACTGCTTAAAACTTACTAAGCATTATAATGCTTACTCCGTTTACTTTGTTTCCTCTGTTTTATAGATCTCATTTCGAAGCTACAGGCTCGGGGATCGTCAGCAACTAGTCACACTATCACTATCCACTGTTTGGTACTGCTATGTTTTGGATTATCTTATGGCATGTATAGAATAGACTAGTAGTGGGAGGATATTTTGGTTAATGTATATAAGCCATGCGAAAATGGCATCTTTTGAATGTGTACTTCTAGAAGTTTAAATTGTATCCCTGGCTATCTTTAGTATTTACCCAAAGGAATGCTCCTTATTTAAAAAAAAAATTTACTGTTCTGATAGAAGTTTAAATTGTATCCTTGGCTATCTTTTGAATGTGAACACGCGTATGTGTGATAAGGCCGAATGGCCAATGTGATGAATGTGAACACGCGTATGTGTGATAAGGGCGAATGGCCAATGTGATGAATGTGAACACGCGTATGTGTGATAAGGCTGAATGGCCAATGTGTTGAATGTGAACATGCGTATGTGTGATAAGGCCGAATGGCCAATGTGATGAATGTGAACATGCATATATGAGATAAGGCCGAATGGCCAATGTGATGAATGTGAACATGTATATATGTGGTAAGGCCGAATGGCTAATGCGAAATGTGTATGAGATAGATATGAGGTAAAGCCGAATGGCTAATGCGAAACGTGTATGAGATGGATATGTGGTAAAGCCAAATGGCTAATGTGAGATATGTATGAGATGTGTATATATATATTGTGGCCAAATGACAAACGGTGGAGGGTGTGTTTTATTAGATATTTGATAAGGTAAATGAATTACAAATATGATAGTCGATGTGAATGTTGTAACATGTGAATAAATATGCATGAAACTCTATGATGTAAACCTGGGATTAAAGACCAGATGACCATATGTGGTGACTACGTCCGGGTAAGACCCGATGACTACGTGTGGAGATTTTGTTCGGGTAAGACCCGATAACTTCGTGTGGAGATTTCATCTGAGCTAAAGGTTTCGCCAATAATCCGAGTAGAGGTTAAAGCTATAAGACTTCGTAATAAGAATTGCTTATAAATATATTTAATGCGAAAGGTTAAACAGGTATGTACTCCAAGTTTATATGTGAGCTTGATTTGAACTAAATCATAAGGTAGTCATGTGATGCATACGTGAGCAATCTATGAGACTATTCCTATGTTTATGTGACATCGGATCAGTGTGAGAGGTTATGTGAAATTATACAATATATCTATGTCACATGAGCTCACTTTTATGTGAAAGTTTATCTGCCTATTGTATATGATGAGATGTGCATATTTGGTAAAAGTATGACAGCCCTAAATTGACCCTAGTTGGAGAGTGGTTTCGGGACCACGAAACCGAGTCTTATAAATAATTAAAGATTATATTATGTGTTTATGATGTGCGTAAATGCTTGTGTGATAGTTCCATACTTTAATTTGGTCTGTGTATGTGAAATTTATTAGTAGGGACTTATGTGAGACAATTTAGAAATATACTAGGCAAGTGTTCAAGTGGCCTATTAATATATGTGGGAAAGTGATTGTCCTTGCATGTCAAATTAGCCAAATTAAAGCATAGTGGCCAGCCATGCTATGGGTGGAAACATGTCACAAACATGTTAGGTTAGTGATGTATGTTAGGAAAAATAAAATAATGAGCATGGTAATTAAATAATGAAAGGGAGGAGTGATGAAAAAAAAATGGTCTCATCCATGCCCCCCCTTTGCCGTGAATGGAAGAAAGAAAACAAAGAAAAAAAATGTGTGTTCATCCTTGAACATCTTTGACCGAAATTCAAAAGGAAAGAAAGGAGGAAATGTTGAAGAGGTTCGGCCATGCATGTAACTAGGCTAAGGTATGTTTGAGGTTGCTCCATGAGATTCATGTATATTTTAGTAGTTAGCTTGAGTTCTAACTAGCCCATGGTTCAAATCTTTACTATGTCATGGAGATGATATTCGGCTAAGGTGGATTTGTGTTGATATCATTTGCATGCTAAAAGTGAAGCTTTGTAATGGTGCATGTGATGGTGGATTGATGATTCTTGAATCTTCTTTTTAGCATTTTAGAGTGAGACATTAAGTTCTTTGTTTAACCATGACCAAAAATTGAAATGGTATGGTGTTGTGATGCATTCGGCCATGGTAGGAAGTAGAAGGGAAAATATGGTTGTTGTTAGATGAAGTAGAGTCTAACAAATGAGCACATATGTGCATTAGTTGCTAGATGGAGAAGAATCGGCTAGCAAGTTGTGTGCTAAGGCCGAATATAATTTTTGTATATTAATGAGTAATGCATGTGTTGAATTGATGGAGAGGGAGAGGATGCTTTACTAGTGTATATATGTGTATGGGCCAAGTTTTGAACTTGAAACAAAATGGTGTTTAGTCAATACAAGTGACCATACTTGTAGAATATATTGAGTGTTGCAATCGGCCTCAACATAGACATGTATGTTCGGCCACATGAATGAGTACATAAGTTGATGTGTATGTTCGGCCATAGGTAAGCATATTGATGGCTTTATCTTGACTTAGAAAATTCGGCTAAGGGAAATATTAGCTAGTATGTTGAATTCAATTCGTAATTTCGTACATATGTGACTCTAATGTCTAATGTATATATGGGCTAAGTACCTTGAGCTTCTCTTTTGATGTTCGAATGAATTGTGTTAAATTGCTTAATGTGATTAAAAATGCGCATGACCATTGTGTATTTGAGCTAAAGGGTGGCTATATGACCTAGTAAACTCCTTGTCATATTCGGCCATAAGCTAGCATAATGAGACTTTAATAAGTTAAATTTGTTTGAATTAGCTCAAGAGCTTAGAGGACCACAGTTGGATAAGGGGAAGGAAAAAGTTATCGAATAGCCGCGGAAATCGTTCGACCACATCCGAGGTAAGTTTTTGAGTAATGGAACTTAGATTATGATTTGATTAGATCATGTTTTAAGCAAATCAAAATCATGCTCTTTGTATGTGGCTATTGAGCCGAAATTGCAAGTGAGATAAGTGTCTTGTGTTTGAGCTTTGGTAATGAAAATGAAATACGGATGTGTCATGATTTATTGATAAATGTGCATGGTTATTCGAATGATGTTCGGGCTAAGTCCCGAAGGCTTTGTGCTAAGTGACTATATCCGGACTAAGGTCCGAAGGCATTTGTGCGAGTTACTAATTCCGGGCTAAGCCCGAAGGCATTGGTGCGAGTCACTAAATCCGGGTTAAGTCCCGAAGGCATTTGTGCGAGTTACTATAACCGAGCTATGTCCCGAAGGCATTTGAACGAGTAGCTATATCCGGTTAAATTTCGAAGGTACGTGATTCGGGAACGAGCGATCTTGCTGTAAAAATTTCAGTTAATACGCTTGTAAAATCCCAACAATGAGGTATGTTTCGTATGTGCATTGGAATAGTTGATTCCCTTCGAATAATATTCGCTCAGTCGAGTAATGAGCTTCCGATATTTGGCTAAGATGATCCCTTATGTATGAATATAGGGGTTGGAATGTGAAGTAGGAATGATTTGAGAAAATGTATATATGGAATTATCTGTTTAGTATATGAATGCTATACTTCTGATGTGCTTAAATTCTTTGCTCAAAACTTACTAAGCATTTAATGCTTACTCCGTTTATTTAATTCTCTGTTTTATAGATTTTGGTTCTTCAGCTATCAGACTCGGGATTTTTGAAGTTGAAGTCGCCCACACTATCAAAGCTCCTTTTGGTATACTTTTGGTTGAACTTTGAAATGGCATGTATAGGACTACCCTTTTGTTGTTGGTCATGAACCCTTCGGTTTTGTGTAAATTTGGATAGCCATGCGAAAATGGCTTAAATACACTTTGATCATAGCATTATAATCGTTTTGTATGTTGTCCGTCGAGAGGTATGGAAATGTTGGTAACGGTTAGCCATGGGAATGGTTATTCATGATCACTTTTGGAATATGTATGACAAACTCTAGTTGATCCATGGAGGATCATGAAATAGGTAAAGTTTACCTTAAAAATAGATGCTGGCAGCAGCAGTGATGTGGATGTGAAAAATCACTAAAAATAGTAGGAATGAAATTAAATAGTGAATAAATTATGTAATCGAACCTTGATGAATCTATTTTCATAGGAAAGTAACGAAACGTTCATATGAACAGTATATTATGAGATGTTAAAGTTTTCGTGAGACAGGGCCAGAATGGTTTCTGGATCCCCTGATCTGACTTTGGAAATTCATTATAAATTAACCAGAGATAATTAGAAGTCATTACTTATATTTATAGATTCCTTTTTGAGTCTAGTTTCATTAGAAACAGACGACATCAGTGTTGAAGCCCTGTACAGGGAGATATCCAAGTCGTAATGCATGAAGGTCAGTGTAGTCGCACCCTGTAACAGGGGAGACTTTAACTAATAAACTGTACTAATTGGCTCAACCAAAAATTCTAGAAAAAATATGTAGATGGACATATGACTCTAGTTTCAGGGAAAAATTACGAAACTGATTTTAGAGTTTTGGAACTCAAGATATGATTTTTAAGGTGACAGTGACACAGTTAGACAACTGCCTGGAAATTTTTAAAATGGACTGTGAAAGTAAATGAATTAAGTCGGTTAGCACCTCGTGTTCGACTCCGGCAACGGTCTCGGGTACGGGGTGTTACAAAAAGGGATGGTATGCCCGAAGGAAGATTGAAATAAAAATACGAACAACTATGTTATAATTTGATTGTTATCTGTTGACACTGCTTAAAACTTACTAAGCATTGTAATGCTTACTCCGTTTACTTTGTTTCCTCTGTTTTATAGATCTCATTTCGAAGCTACAGGCTCGGGATCGTCAGCAACTAGTCACACTATCACTATCCACTGTTTGGTACTGCTATGTTTTGGA
Organism: Gossypium hirsutum; assembly: GCF_007990345.1. Lineage (NCBI taxonomy): Eukaryota > Viridiplantae > Streptophyta > Magnoliopsida > Malvales > Malvaceae > Gossypium > Gossypium hirsutum. The sequence goes on from NC_053427.1 coordinate 55,040,258, forward strand.
TTATCTTATGGCATGTATAGAATAGACTAGTAGTGGGAGGATATTTTGGTTAATGTATATAAGCCATGCGAAAATGGCATCTTTTGAATGTATACTTCTAGAAGTTTAAATTGTATCCCTGACTGTCTTTAGTATTTACCCAAAGGAATGCTCCTTATTTCAAAAAAAAAAATTACTGTTCTGATTGGAGTTGTAAGTCCGGTAATGCCCCTTTACCTATTCCGGCGACGGATACGGGATTGGGGTGTTACAAGTGGAATGTATAGAGACTTAGTACTTTATGATATGTGTTTCATGATTTGGCCAATTGAGTTGGCTTATAATGATTCATTTGTATAGAGCCATGAGATATGACTTATATTTGATCATTGGGTTGTAAACCTAATTGATTTTGCCTGACTGTTCTAATATCTTGATGATGTGCATGTTGTGATGGCTTGTTATCGATCGATGAACTTTGATCAATAGATGAGACAATATTCTTAGTATAAAAGTGTAAATTTAGAGTAATCAATGATGTTGATGAAGAATGAAATTGGTGTGGAATGCCTTAAAGAAACATGTTAATGTGAGTGTGTGATATGTGACATTATGGATATGAATTAGACATGACTATGAATGCTAGATGACTAAGTTGAGAATATTAGAATGAAGACAACCATAATATAAGGGTATAAGTGATAGTGAAGATGACAAGGCCAAATGAATATGATTTGGTATGTCTAGACTTGATATAAAATGAGTGTGAGAAATACAAGTATGATGACATGCAAATGCTATGTTTGTGACTTAATCGAGGATGTTTAATCTCTAATTTGTTGCCATGATATATGTCCTTGATGTTGTATAAATGTGTGACGGTTAATGGTTGACCAAGGCTTGGAAAATAGCCTAAGTGTTGGCCACACGGGCAGAGACACGACCGTGTAGGGGATACAACCCTAGCACATGAACGTGTGACTTGGCCGTGTGACTCTATTTCATTACTGACGTCATAAACAGGAGTTACATGGGCTAAGGACACAGGCGTGTCCCAAGCCACATGGGCGTGTGTGACCACATAGGCGTGTGACTCTCCAAACTTTGGAAAATTTTCCAAGTGTTGTAAAAGTTTCATAAGTTCTCAGTTTAGTCCTGAACCACTTTCGCTGTGTGTTTTGGGCCTCGTAGGCCCGTATTAGGGATAATATGCATGTGTTTGAATGTTTTTGAATTGGTTGAAATTTTATGGCCCGATTTTACATGTATGTGTACATTTAAGTCTGATAATGCCTCGTATCCTATCTTGACATCGGACACGGGTAAGGGGTGTTACAGCACGGGCTAAACACACGGGCGTGTGGTTGTCCATGTGACCCAAGTCAGTATGTATACCCTGTTTCCATACGGCGTGTCTGGAGCCGTGTGAGGCACACGACCTGTTCACACGGGCGTGTGACCCTTTCCAAAATTTTTATATGTTATCGGTTTAGTCCTGAACTATTTCTAAAGCATGTTTAAGACCTCGTAGGCCTTTATAAGGGACAATCTGATTATGACGAATGATTTATGAGAATGAATGTTTTATGTTTCATAAATGAATGCTATTTGTTGAGAATTGATTGGTAATACCTTGTAACCCTACTCCGGCGACGGATATGGGTTAGGGGTGTTACAGTCACAAACCTGGGCTCCCATGTCGCGACACCTAAAACAATAATCAAATTATAGGTCTTGAGGATCTTAGTGTCGCGATACCCACTGGTCGATGTTGCGACATCACTTCAGTTTTCCTCAATTTCTTCACTTCAACATCTTTAGGGATGTTACGACTTTCATGAAATCAGTGTTGCGATACCCATTCTTAATGAGGTTTTCCTCGAGTTTAGGCCATTATTATCTCCCTACACCAACTCAATCACATTGTTAGATTCCCCATGACACCGTTTGGCCAATTTGGGTCTCAAAAGAGGCAAAACTGAGTAAAAACACTTATTACCACTTGAAGCTAAAAATCAATAAAAATAACAAATAAAAGACTTAAATTACTTGAGAATAAGCTCCTCAAGTTTGGAAAGCCTAATTTGACATATCAAGTTATGACAAATCAATGATATGGTATAAGTAAAAATGGCAAATGTTTGAAAGTGGAAATATGCTTAGTGGGGATGGTTATGTGATCTTATTGACATAAAATGGTATAGAATTGAATTCTTTTTTATTGTAAAATGGATGTTTAACACATTTAGGTTGAGTTACAAATCATTGAATGGGAACCAAGTAACATTTTTGCCAAAAATAGGGCCCTCATCACGGCCACCAGCTCTTAACATCACAACATGGTGCCGATGCAAAATGTCGTAGCAACGTCGGTATGAATAAAGTTGCGATGTGATATATTGAGATGGCAAAGTCAATGCCTGGAGAGTGTGAGGTTGCGATGTCAGCCCAAAAATTTTCAAACCTAGCAACATGGTCCTAATTCAAGTTCAAGTTAGCAAAATAGATTTTGTAAGCTCATGTTGTAACACCCCTAACCCGTATATGTCGTCGGGTTATGGAGTATTACCGAAGGTTACAATTCAAAACAATCAAATATTTTAAACATTTAACATCACAACATAAATCATAGAAATACCAAACAAACGACACATATTGTCTCTTATTTGAGCCCTCGAGGCCCTAAAAACACATTAGAAACAAGTCAGGACTAAATTAGAAACATATAGAATTTTTCAAAAAAAGATGAAAATTTCAAACTATAGGGGTCATAGGCCGTGTGACTCACACGGTTGAGACACACGCCCATGTCTGTAACACCCCAAACCGGGCCTAAACATTATGGGCGAATCTAGTGATGTTACAAGGAATGGGTTTTAAAATCAAAGTTATCTCGTCAAAAACATGCAGATTTTACAATTCGCATACATTCACAACTTATAGAAAACATCATTAGTTCATTTGCTAACATATATTACAACGGAATTCTTAAGAAAACATATATTTTTTAGAAATCCAATTCGTATTTTAGAAAAACCCCGTTTGTGTAAAAATCATCAATCTCATAAAATAGTTCATCATGGCATGCAAATTAATAATAAATCAAAACCCTTAGTCAAAAGTCTTAAAGTCCAGAGAGTCCCAGAAATTACAAACTCTCAGAACATAACCCAAAGTAGCAAATAAAACCATAAACCAATAACTTTAATTAGTTTTACAAAAGAGTGGTCATCGCGGAGTCCCTGCTGCACAGATCTGGCTAAGACTATGGATTACCTAATAGATAGACAAACAGATGTGAGTTTATGTGAACTTAGTGTGTAACCCAACAAAATTAAGCATGCAAGCATACGACATCATATACATAATCAGGAATAGTTATAGATACAGATACAGTTACAGATACGGGCTCATGTCCATTTTAGATATGGATATACAGATCAGAAAAATCAGAATCCTACCCCATCCTCTACAAACCATCTCCAACCATCCCATCACACCATGTGGGGTTTATAACACCTACCCAGCCCTACACACCACGTTGTGCCAATATGACATATCAGATATAATGCAGCCAAGCTGCCAGAAATTAGGCGATGATCGCCGTGCAGAACACTTCCTCCATCAATACAAATCTCACTCCACAATCATATACATAACAGATACAGAGCACATATACAGAGTTAAGGGATTAAAACATGCTTAACATCCTTATATATATATAGATATCAGAAATGCAATTAACATAGTAATCAGACATGCATAATCATACTTAAAACAGTGTTACAGACTAACAAATCACATAGTTTCAAGTCAGAGTCAGACTTAATTCTTGATTTGCTGAAACCAGTATCAAATCCAATACTTACTGAAAACACCCCGAACGATTCAATTATGACTCTGAATGAGGAGAGCCCCTATCTTCTTGATTTGCTGCTGCCAAAACAGACAATAAGGTTCCAAACAAAAGATTTCAGAAATACAATAACGGATTTAAAGAACCCCTACTCGAGCAAATCACCCTATGCTCACATACCTTAGTCAAGCGAGGAAACCCCAAAAATACCAAAGATACGGTGGAAACTAAACGTGGTGATCAAAATTGAAGAAACAATAAAAGCCAAAATTTACCAAGAAAGGAGAAAAATAAACATCAAAAGAAAAATAGATGAAAAGATTTTGGGAATAAAAATAAAAATAAAATGGATATGACAACATATCCTTACATTTTCTCCCACTAACTCAACTTCCTAAGACTTCCAACTTGATCGAAACTCTATTAGAGAACCGATCAAAATAAGTACCCATGCCAATGCAGGGACTCGAACACAGGATCTCCAATACACCAACACCTTTACCATTCGAACCAGTAAGCTCATTCTGATAAGAATTTACACGCAAATTAATATAAGCCCACTTGAAAATGGATAAAGGTTAGATCCATAAATAACCAAAATTTGCTAAAGGTAAGGCTTGAACTTAAGACCTCTCCCACACACCCAGAACACTTAACCACTAAAGTACATACAGATTTATGTCACATATTTATAGAAATAGAGATATTTATATCAGGGCGTTATAATGTCTCCGACCGTATGGACATTCGAAGTAGGGACACACGGTCATGTCCCAGCCCGTGCCTGTGCTCGTGTAACTTTCTGACTTGGGTTACACGGCCAAGCCAGATGCCCTTGTGTCAGGCCATGTGCTAGGCCGTGTAATTGTCTGACTTGCAACCCCTTGTAAGCTATAGGGGACACACGACCGTGTTTCCTGGCCATGTGTCACACACGGTTGAGGCACAGGCTCGTGTCTTAGGCCGTGTGGACAAGAATTAGGCTATTTTCAAGCCAATTCTTTCACCCAAAATGTGCACACTTGTGCAACTCAAATACACCTAATTCAAGATTCAAATGTGTACCTAAAATGTACATAATCAAGCCAATACAATAAAATACTAATTCATTCAACCAATATGCCCTAAGGTACCTTAATTTACTTGACATTAAACATATCCAAACACAAGCATAATATAATCATTAATATCTTAACATTGGCAAACCAAAATTCCATACCATTTCATATCACATTAGATACATTCAGACACACTAAAATGGTCATTCACAACATGTATTTACTTGACTATTCCAACACATACCATTCAAGTACTAAAATACCAAAATATTAACAATCATAATACCAAGTATACATGCCAAAACATAATGGCTATAATATCAACCAAAACACCTATACATGCTATTATAATAAACTTAAAACCATCAAAATCTACCGATATAGACGATGGATAGTGTGATAGACCTCCGACGACTTTCCAACCCGAGCGAGCATTCAATTAACTACAAAACATAAAGAAATAAACACAGAGTAAGCATGTTATGCTTCATAAGTTCTAGTATGTAATCTATGCTTATCAATATGTTGCATAATTTTAAAGACATATGTATCAATCCAATATAAGAATAAATTATTCATAAACTTATATCAAGTGAATTATACTTCTCATTTCCATGGATAACACATACTTCCTACCTTCCATAGTAATAAGGTAATTGCATTGATAGTTCTTATTGAAGCTAACACGACTAAAGTCACGATGGTTATTCCAACCCTTTTCACAGCTCGATAGTCGAAGCTATCCCTTTTCATTATTTGATGGTCGTCACCATTCATTTTCATAAATTGATAGCTGAAGCTATCCCTTTTCATAATTCGATAGCCGAAGCTACCCCTTTGAATTGTTCGATGGTCGTCACCATCCTTTTTCATTATTGATGGTCGTCACAATCCCTTTTCATAATTTGATAGTTGAGGCTATCCCTTTTCATAATTTGATACCTGAAGCTATCCATTTTCATTAGTCGATGATCGTCGATACACCGTTGGATTTTTCCACTAAGAAACAATTTCATATTATATAAAATAATAGCATTTATAACATAATTTAAAATGCTATTTAAACTTATGAACTTACCTCAACGATAAAAGTAGAAATAGAGTTGATTAATCTTAAGCTTTTTCTTTATCTCGATCTAGAGCTGTACGTGGTCTATCTTGATCTAAATGAATAAATTTAATCAATTTATTAACTGTTCTATTCAATTCAAACCAAATTCACATTTTTATAAAATTACACTTTTTCCTTTAATATTTTGATTTCTTTACAATTTATCCTTGTAACAGTCCAGTTTAGGCCCTAGTCAGAATAGTGGTTTTGGGACCACAAATCAGAGTCAGAAAAATATTTTAATATTATTTTTAGTGATTATAAGATGTGAAATGACATGTGTGAAAGTTTCGTATGAAAATTTAATTGTTTGTGTGCTTAATTTGATAAAAGGACCTAATCGCGTAAAATATAAAAGTTGCCTGCTATTTGTTAAAATTGCCTATTTGATTTGTCTTATCAAAAGAGAGGTCCTTATGATGCAATTAGACCATTGAATATATGATTTGACATTAATGGCCTTGATATTATTTTTTTAAATGTTTATAATGCAAGGGTAAAATGGTAATTGATGTATTATTAAGAATTAAATAAAAAAAATGAAATAAGGCCATTGTCATCTTATTGTTGCCAAAATTGAAGAAATAAAAGTTAGGGATCTCGTGTTTTAACATTCGAAAAAGAGATTTGCTGATTAAGTTATGTGTTTTGATCCATTTTCGATAATTTCTATGTTCTTGTGATTGTTGCTTGATATTCTATAAAGCCCATGCTTAAATTTATAATTTTGATGATGATTTTGAAATATTCCACTGATGAAATTGTGAGCTTTGTCAAGTTGGTTGATGGAAAATGAAAGATTTGTTTTGGGTTAGTATATTTTGTCTTTGAATTTTTGATGAAATTGAATAATTTAGACTAAATTGTGAAATTTGTAAATTGAAGAACTAAAATGTGAAATAAATGAAATATGTGGGCTTATATGAACTCTATGAAAATTCGGCTACGCATGTGTATCAGGAAATTTTGTGTATTTTGTGATTTTTGTGACTATGTACTAGAGTCCAAAAATGTGAAAATTTGAGGGCTAATTTGTAAAATGCCTTAAATATGTGTTTTTGGATTGATTTGAATGTTTTGGTGAATAAAATGGTTAAATTTAAATATGTTTGGATCAAGAACCAAAGAAAATAGACTTAGATCGGGGAAAGTCAAAAGTTATTAAATAGTCAAATCTGTTCATCCGAATCCGTACGAGGTAAGTCGATATACAAATAAATGTGTTTGAATTGATTTATTCATGTATATATGTCATTGTACTGTGATGAATGATAATATGAGAGATAAATATGAGATATCCAAGAAAGTATTGACAAAGTTTCGATGTCGGAAAAGCCCTGTACGAACCTTAGGAATAGTTAGGATACATATGTCACGACATAGGATCTGATATGTGTTATCGTGTAAGACCATGTCTGGGAAGTTGGCATTGACTTATGTTTTATATGTAAAACCACGTCTGGGATGTTGGCATCGTACTTGATTTTGCACAAGACCCTATCTGGGACAGTGGCATCGATATTTGATTACATGTAAGACCATGTTTGGGACGTTGGCATTGTACGAGCTTTCTGAGCTATCTGCGTATCCTTATGATTTCGAACGGTTCAACGGGTACTCTGAGAAAATGAATTATTATGTGAACATGTATCCAATTCAGGTACGTTTGAATTGAGTATCATATTTGATGATAAAAGGTAAGTATATGTACTTTAGTGATCAATTGATGATATGTGATAAAAGCATGAGAAAATATGCTATATGTGCTAAAGAATTGGGAATATATGAAATGTATATGAACATTGAGGTTTGTGATAGTATTTGGCTATGAATTATATGTAAATGGATGAAGATTATATGATTTCAGTTGATAAGTTTATTTGTATATGGCTTACTAAGCTTTTGAAAGCTTACTTTGTATGTGTTTGCATTGTTTTATAGATATCATAGCTACCGGGAGCTCGGGGATCATCGAGGATTGTCACCACACTATCAAACCTTACTTTGGTATCTTCTGGAGGTGTATATATTGAAGTATGGCATGTATAGGCTAGAAGTAATTCGATTACGTTTTGTGATATGTATATATTTAGCCATGTGATATGGCTTGGTTTTGGTTGATCTTATAGTTTGATTTTTTAACATCTCGAATTAGGGCCTAGTTAGATTAGTTGTTTCGAGACCCCAAATCTGAGTTAGTAATACTTATTTTATGTCTAAGGTGCTTGATTGGACTTTAAGGACTAAATTGAATAAATTGTAAAACTTGAGTTCTTAAAGCTAGTGTTGTCTAATTGCTATGAAATTTTAAACTGGAAGTCCTTAAATTGTAATTAGACCATTGGTTAACTTGTTGGACAAAAATGGACATGAAATAGGTGAAATAGAATATTTTTTAGTTAGGGACATTTTGGTCATTTAGTAATTAAAATGAATTAAAAACAAAATTAAAAGCCAATTTTTGTCCATCTTCTACCCCATGGCCGAAACTTGCATGAAGAAGACATAGCTAGGGTTTTTTCAATCTTCAAAGATGGATTGTAAGTCCGTTCTAGCCCCGTTTTTAATGATTTTTACGTTTTTGAAATCCTTGTAACAAGATCTATCTATTTCTACCATTTATTTGAGCTAGGGTTGATGTTTAAAAATTTAACCATGTATGTCATGCATGTATTTTGATGTCTAATTGTAGAAAATGAATTTTGGGTGTTTAATAAACGACTTTTTCTAAGTGATTTTTGGTGAAAACACTTAAAAGGACTAAATCGTAAAAGTTATAAAATTTATCATAAAAATGTGTTTTAGTGGAAATTGGGGAGTGCTATAGTTATGAAAATAATTTGGCTAGGCTTAAAGTATAAAGAAATTGAATAAAAATCATTTTACGAGCCTTGAGGTAAGAGTGCAAATATGTGAAAGTTTAGGGGACAAAATGAAAATTTGTAAAAATATGATTCTTGGACCCATATGAATAATGTGACTAATTAGTAAGCTAAATGTGATATTATAGATCAAGAAAAATGAGATTTGGGCATAGATTGAAAATGAATGAGATTATGGACTAAATCGGAATATATAGCCGTGCTCGCATTCGAGGAAAGTTTGTATAATAATAATGCAGTGTTATGTTTGAATTATATTCCTTACTATTATTGCATATATTGTATGATTTAATACATTGGAAAAGTTGATGGAATGGTGTTTATGATGTGGAAGAATATTACATGAAATTGGTGTGGAATAACTTAGGCAAGCATGGTATAAATGTATAAGTAATAATCAAAATGACATGTTCAATTGATTTTGAATTGGTGTGTTTAGATTTCATATAAAATGAGTAAGCAAAACACAAGTATGACACTACATTGTATGTGTCTATAATGTATTTAAGTATGTGAGGTATTAATGGTAACAAAAAGGCTTGGAAAATAGCCTAAGTGCTAGCCACACGAGCAGAGACACGGCCATGTGTCTCAACCGTGTGGACGATACGACCTAACACACGGGCGTGTGGCCTGACCGTGTGGTTCAATTTGATTTGCTAACGTGATAAACAGAGAGTTACACGGCCTGAGGACACGGGATCACACGGGCGTGTGACCTTATTTCATGAAAATTTTTCTAAGTTTTCCCAAAAATTTTCAAGGTTCTCGGTTTAGTTCCAAACCACCTTTAATGCAAGTTTAGAGCCTCGGTAGCTCACGTAAGGGACATTATGCATGTGATTGAATGTTTTTTATTTAAATGAAATTTTGTGGCCCGGGTTTTGCTTGTTTGTGAATGTTTAAGTCCAGTAACGCCTCGAACCCTGTCCCGGCATCGGATAGGGGTAAGAGGTGTTACAATTTTGGTATATGATATGTAATGCAAATTATGCTTATGTGATGTGTTCATGAATGGCCAAGTAAATTGGTCAATTTTGTAAGTTTGAGTAGGTGTTTTAATATGTAATTTGGTAAGTTTATGACATGAGATGAAATGATGTGAATTGAGTTATGAAACATATATGTTTGGTATGTAATTGGTTTATGAGTTGGTATAATTTAGTATGGATTATAAGTATGAAATTGGTTGATAATGTTATGACATGAATGGTATATGTTTTGGTTGAGAAATGGTTGAAACTTTGGCATAAAATGTTGTGGTTTTGATGATTGTAGGGAGGACCATTAATGGGTGGCAAATTGGCCTTGTAAATGGTCTATTTTTGCCCACACGGGCAGAGACACGGGCATGTGTCTCAGCTGTGTTGCTTAAAGGCCATTTCAAAATGAGCCTGCGCAGACCACACGGTTGCACACATGGGCGTGTGCTAGGCCGTGTGGCCAAGTTAATTTCGACCATCGGCTAGACACACGGGCATGTGACTGGCCGTATGACTCAAGTCAATAGCCTCTTTAATTTTCACATGGCCTGGCACACGGGTGTGTCATGTGGCCATGTGGACAAGTCAATATGTATGGCCTGTTTTGATACGGCCTAGATACACGGGCGTGTCTAAAGACATTGAGGCACATGACCTGTTCACACGAAACAATTTTTCAAAGTTTCACAGGTCACACAAGCGTGTGACCTGTGAAACTTTGAAAAATTGTTTAAGTTTCAAAAATTTTGTATGAGCTCGGTTTAGTCCCGACCCCTTTCTAATGCATGCCTAAGGTCTCAATGACCTATATAAGGGACTCTATGATCATGGTTGATTATAATGGTGGATAATGTATGTGAATTGTTTGTAAAATGTTTACGATTGTCTGGTAACGCCTTTAACCCTTGTTTGACGACGGATACAGGTTAGGGGTGTTACATTTGGTTGGTATCAGAGCTACGGTTTAGTCGATTCTAGGACTAAAGTAGCGTATGTGAATCTAACTATACATTCTATATTTATGAACTACGATAGTGTGATGAATCCTGACAATGAAAATGTGTTTTTATATAGCAAGTGGATCCCGAACGAGCTGTAGCTGACAATGTAGAGAGTAATACACCTGCTCCCGTGCAAGGGACAGCGCCATCTGACTCTAGACCGGCTATGAGTAGCCATGATGGAGAGGCTAGACAAGCCTTCTACCAAATGATGAATGATTGGTTTTGTCAGTACATTAGAACTAATCCAGCTGTAAAACAACCCTCAATCTCGAGCAATCTTCTGCAAGTCCCTATTATGTCACAAGCTAATTCAAATCAATTGATTAAACCTCTGGTTGATAAGATTAGAAAATATGGAGCTAAAGATTTTCGTGCTACAACGAACGATGACGCTGAGAAAGTCGAGTTCTGGTTAGAGAAAATGATAAAAATATTTGATGAATTGTCATTGAATCCTGATGATTTCATAAAATGTGCCGTTTCACTTCTAAGAGATACAACGTATCACTGGTGGAAGAGTTTGGTATTTGTGGTTCTAAGTGAGCGAGTCACCTGGGATTTCTTCCAAGCTGAGTTCCGGAAGAAATACATCAGTCAGAGATTCATAGATCAGAAACGTAAAGAGTTTCCTGAATTGAAGCAAGGTCGTATGTCTGTTATAGAATATGAGCTAGAATTTGTAAGACTGATTCAGTGTTCTTGAGAATGTGTATCTACTGAGGCAATAATGTGCAAAAGATTTGAAGATGGTCTGAATGAAGATATTCATTTGTTAGTCGGGATTTTAGAAATAAAAGAATTTATTGTGCTTGTTAAACGAGCATGTAAAGCTAAAGAGCTCGAGAAAGAGAAAAGAAAAAATGATTCTAAAGCTAGAGACGTGAGGAAGAGATCTGTGAGTAAATCATTTCAGTCTGCATTAAAAAATTTTTGAGATGATTATAGTCGTTCAAAGGCTAATGTGGGATATCAAAGATCATGCAAGATCACATTCGAGCTTCAGAGCTCCATCCACTTCTATTGCAAGTGCTGGAAATGTTAGATCTGATCTCCCTGAGTGCAAACACTGTGGTAAAATACATCCTAGAAATTGTAGATTGTATGGTCAAGCTTGTTTCAAATATGGATCTTTAGGCCATTTTATCTGTGATTTCCCCGATTCTGTTGAGCAAGAAATTATACAAAATCTAAGACCGAGTAACACTTCAGCTAGAGGTAGACATCCCAACAATACGGGCAATGTAAGTGGTAGTCAAAGAGGAATAAAAGTCACTGCAGTTAGATCCGAGGCTCGTGCACCTGCCAGAGTCTATGCCATTCGAGCTCGTGAGGAAACTTCATCTCCAGATATGATTATGGGTACTTTTACACTTTATAATACTTCTGTGATTACTTTGATAGATCTTGAATCAACGCAATCTTATATATGCATGAATTTAGTGAATAGTAAGACTTTACCTGTAGAGTCTATTGAATTCGTAATTAAAGTATCGAACTCCCTAGGCAGATGTGTTTTGGTTGATAAAGTTTGCAAGAATTATCCGTTAATGTTTCGAGACATTTGTTTTTTAGCCGATCTGATGTTATTACCCTATAATTCTAGGTATGGATTGGTTAGCTTCGCATGATGCTATTGTGAACTGCAAATAGAAAACTATTGATTTGAGATGAAAAAATGATGAAATAGTTCGAATTGAATCTAGTGATTTGAATGGACTACCTGTTGTGATATCTTTGATGAAAGCTTTGAGTATTGTGAGAAAAGGTTGTGAAGCTTACTTTGCCTATGTGATTGATTCAAAAGTTTCAGAAAAGAAAGTTGAATCAGTGTCTGTTGTCTGTGAATTCCCTGATATGTTTCCTGAAGAACTTTCGGGATTACCTCTGATATGAGAAGTTGAATTTGGCATTGAGTTAGTACCGAGAACTACTCCAATTTCGATAGCTCCGTATAGAATGGCTCTGACCAAACTAAAAGAATTGAAGTCTCCATTGCAAGAGTTGACTGATAGACGGTTTGCTAGACTGAGTTTCTCAGCTTAGGGTGCTCCTGTTCTGTTTGTGAAAAAGAAAGACGGTAGATGAGAATGTGCATAGATTATCGTCAGTTGAATAAAGTAACTATCAAGAATAAGTATCCTCTGCCTCGAATTGATGTTTTATTTGATCAATTAAAAGGAGCTACTGTGTTTTCGAAGATAGATTTGAGATCAAGTTATTATCAGTTGCGAGTAAAAGACTCAAACATTCTGAAAACTACATTCAGAATGAGGTACGGCCACTATGAATTCTTATTTATGCCTTTCAAATTAACAAATGCACCTGCTATCTTTATGGATTTGATGAATAGAATTTTCAGACCGTATTTAGATCCATTTGTTGTCGTATTCATTGATGACATATTGATTTATTCACGTGATGAATCCGAGCATGCCAAACATCTGAGAATAGTGCTACAGACTTTGCGAGATAAGCAATTGTATATGAAGTTCAGTAAATGTAAATTCTAGTTATGAAAAGTCAGTTTTCTGGGTCATATTGTATCAACATCAGGTATCCGAGTTGATCCGAGGAAAACTTTAGCTATTTTGGATTGGAAGCCCCCAAAGAATGTCTCCGAAGTTTATAGTTTTCTAGGACTTGCCAGTTATTATAGACGATTCGTAAAAGGCTTTTCTATGATTGCAACTCTGTTAATGAAACTGCTTCAGAAAGATGTGAAGTTTGAATAGTCCGAAAAGTGTCAGAAAAGCTTTGATTAGTTGAAAGCCCTACTGACTAAAGCTCCAGTGTTAGTACAACTCGAATCAGGTAAAGAATTTTTGATTTATGATGATGCTTCATTAAATGGTCTGGGATGCATTTTGATGTAGGAAGGCAAATTCATTGCTTATGCTTCGAGACAATTAAAGCCGCATGAAAAGAACTATCCAATGCACGAGCTAGAATTAGCTGCGATTGTATTTACTTTGAAAATATGGCGCCACTATCTGTTTGGTGAGAAATATCACATACATTCTGATCATAAGGGTTTGAAATATCTGATGACTCAAAAATATTTGAATCCACGATAGAGAAGATGGCTAGAGTTACTAAAAGACTACAAGCTCGTTACTGATTATCATCTGGGAAAACTAAATGTTGCTGCTGATGCTTTGAGTCGAAAATCACTATTTGCTCTGCGTGCGATGAATGCTCATTTGGTTGTGTCCGATGATGGTTCGATTTTAGTCGAATTAAAAGCAAGATCTTTATTCATTCAGCAGATTTTTAATGCTTAGAAAGTTCATAATGAGATAATAGAAAAATGAACTCAGTGTAATTTAGATTCTAATTCAGAATTCAGAGTTGATAAATATGATTTTCTGATATTCCAAGATCAAATTTGTGTTCCGAGAAATCTAGAGTTAATTCAGATGATTTTGAATGAAGCTCACAATAGCCATTTATCTATTCATCTGGGTAGTATGAAAATGTATAATAATCTAAAACAGCTTTATTGATGGCTTGGTATGAAGCGTGATATCTCTGAATTTGTTGTGAAATGCTTAATCTGCCAAGAAGTTAAGGTTGAACATCAGTTGCCATTCGGATTGTTACAACCGATTATGATTTCGAAATGGAAATGGGATAGAGTGACAATGGATTTTGTTTCGGGTTTGCCCCTATCTCCAAGAAAGAAAGATACTATATGGGTCATGGTTGACCGATTGATGAAATCAGCCCATTTTGTTCCGGTGCAATCTAATTACTCGCTTGATAAGTTAGTTAAGTTATACATTTCCAATATTGTGAGATTGCATGGTGTGCCATTATCTATTGTGTCAGACAGAGATCCAAGATTCACATCACGATTCTGAAAGAAATTGGAAGATGCTCTGGGTACGAAATTACATTTCAGTACTGCTTTTCACCCGCAAACAGATGGTCAATCCGAGCAGATTATTCAGATTCTCGAAGATATGTTGAGATGTTGCATTCTTAAGTTTGAAGGTACATGGGAACAGTATTTTCCTTTGATTGAATTCGCTTATAATAACAGTTTTCAATCTAGCATTAAAATGGCATCATACGAACCTTTATATAGTCACAAATGCCGTATACCTTTGTACTGGATTGAGCTCAGTGAAAATAAGATACACAGGGTTGATTTGATAAAAGAGACTGAATAGAAAGTAAAAGTGATTCGAGATAGTTTGAAAGCAGCTTCTAATCGACAGAAATCTTACGTAGATTTGAAAAGAAAAGACATTGAATTTGAAATTGGTGACAAAGTGTTTTTGAAAGTATCACCGTGGAAGAAAGTACTCCGATTTGGTAGAAAAGGAAAATTGAGTCCGAGGTTCATCGGGTCGTATGAGATTATTGAACGTATCGGGCTGGTTACTTATCGTTTGTTGTTGCCATCTGAGTTAGAAAAGATTCACAATACATTTCACGTATCGATGCTTCGACGATATAGATCCGATCATTTGCATGTAATTCCTCCGTCTGAGATTGAGATTCATTCTGATAAGACTTATGAAGAAAAACCGATCCGTATCTTATCTCGTGAGATTAAAGAACTGCAAAATAAGAAAATTCTGTCAGTAAAAGTGTTATGCCATCGAAACGGTGTTGAAGAGGCTACGTGGGAGCCTGAAGATGCTATGAGACAACAACATCTGAACCTATTCGATGGTAAGATTTTTGGGGACGAAAATCCTTAAGGGGGAGAATTGTAACAGTCCGGTTTAGACCTTAGTTGGAATAGTAGTTTTGAGACCACAAATTTGAGTTAGAAAAATATTTTAATATTATTTTCAGTGCTTATAATATATGAAATGACATGTGTGAAAGTTTCGTATGAAAATTTAATTGTTTGTGTGCTTAATTTGATAAAAGGACCTAATCGCATAAAATATAAAAGTTGCCTACTGTTTGTTAAAAGTGCCTATTTGATTTGTCTTTTTAAAAGAGAGGTCCTTATGATGCAATTAGACCATTAAACATATGAGTGGACATTAATGGCCTTGATATTAATGTTTTAAATGTTTATAATGCAAGGATAAAATGGTAATTGATGAATTATTAAGTATTAAATAAAAAAAACATGAAATAAGGCCATTATCATCTTATTGTTGCTGAAATTGAAGAAATAAAAGTTAGGGTTCTTGTGTTTTAACATTCAGCTAAGAGATTTGGTGATTAAGGTATATGTTTTGATCCGTTTTCGATAATTTCTATGTTCTTGTGATTGTTGCTTGATATTTTATAAAGCCCATGCTTAAATTTCTAATTTTGATGATGATTTTGAAATATGCCATTGATGAAATTGTGAGCTTTGTCAAGTTAGTTGATGGAAAATGAAAGATATATTTTGGGTTAGTATATTTTGTCTTTGAATTTTTGATGAAATTGAATAATTTGGACTAAATTGTGAAATTTGTAAATTGAAGGACTAAAATGTGAAATAAATGAAATATGTGGGGTTATATGAACTCTATAAAATTTGGGTAAGCCTGTGTATACAGAAATTTTGTGTATTTTGTGATTTTTGTGACAAGAGACTAAAGTCCAAATATGTGAAAATGTGAGGGCTAATTTGTAAAATGCCTAAATATGTGTTTTTGGATTGATTTGAATATTTTGGTGAATAAAATGGTTAAATTTGAATATGTTTAGACCAAGAACCAAAGAAAACAGAATTAGATCGGGGAAAGTAGGAAGTCATTGAATAGTCGAGTCTATTAATCCGAATCCATACGAGGTAAGTCGATATACAAATAAATGTGTTTGAAGTGATTTATTCATGTATATATGTCATTGTATTGTGATGAATGATAATATGAGAGCTGAATATGAGATATCCGAAAAAGTATCGACAAAGTTTTGATGTCTGAAAGCCCTGTACGAACCTTAGGTGTGACAGCCCTAATTTGGCCCTAGTCGAAAAGTGGTTTTGGGACCACAAAACCGAGTCATAAAAAATAATTAACCATTATAATCTATGCTTACTGTATGTGTACATGCACGTGTGAAAGTTTTATGTTTTAATTTGGTCAATTGTATGTGAAATTATTAAATAGGACTTATGTGAGAAAATTCTGAAATGTGATAGGTTAATCTTAAGTGGCCTATTAATGCATGTGACAAAGAGGATGGACTTGCATGTCAAATATTCATTTTATTTAGGTAGTGGCCGGCCATGATGATATGTTCTATAGAATATATGTATTATTTAATTATAATGGCTTTATAATTTTAATTTAGTAATGAATTAATAAAAAGAAAATGGGTGATGAAAACAAAGCTTCACTTTTGTTCTTCTTGGCCGAAATGTAAGAGAAGAAAGGGGAGAAAACTTCATTCGGTTACCATAGGCTTAAATCAAGGTAAGAATTTTTATTAGTTCTTAAAATTTTAGTTGGTTTTAAGTTAGTTATCAAGTTCTTATTTCAACCCATGTTAAAATTTTGAGTTTTGGGAGAATTTGAGCTTTCAGTCATGGTGGGAATAAAATAAAATGAGTATATGTGTTAATTACCTTGTATTTGAAGTTTTGAAGAATAGGTAGTGATTAATTAAAATGATGAAGGTTAGATCTTTAAATTTAGTTGAATTTGAACATTTGGCATTACCTATGATATTAGATATGAATGTATGAAAGGTTGATTTTGAGTAGTTAGGTATGTTAAAAAAAATAATTGATGATTTGGGTGGTATCTATGGTTGATTCGGTTATGGTCTTTGCATGAGTAAAATATACATATGGAAATGGTTGTATTTTTAGTTGATATTTGTGCTCAAAATGGTTCAATTTGTTTTAGCCACATGTGCATAAATTGTAATAATAGAATAGATAATATGTACTTGAGTATTCGGTAATGGTTTTAGGTTCGAGTTGACAGATATGTAAAAATTAGCTTTTGGTATGTATTGATTTAGTATAGGAGTTCGAAAATGGCTTAATTTTCATGTTTAAATTCGGTTATATCCGATCATGGTTGGAGTTATTTTGATATGCATATTAAAAGGTATATATGATTTGTGTTTTGGTTGCATAACTATATTTGGTTAATAATATGAATGCAAAGAGTTGTGATTTAGTATATTGTAATAAATCTAAACGGGACAGCAGCTGTAAAGTGATTTTGGAAAATCAGCATAAATTGTGAGAGTGGAGTTAGAAGATGAATAAACTATTTAATTAAAGCTTAATGAGTTTAGTTTCAAATAAAATCAACGAGAACATATTTTGACTTCTGTACAATTAGAAATTTGATTCGTAATAAAGGGTGGTCAGATTAGTCAAACAGTGAAACAGGGGGAAACTTTAAGAAAAATCTGGTATTGATTGGCAAAACTAAAAATTCTGAAAATTTTATGGATAAAAGATATATGAGTCTATTTTCAGGGAAATTTTGCGACAATTGATTTGGAGTTTTGCAGCTCCAGTTATAAATAATTTGGTGACTGTTGCTCAGGAAGACAGCTTATTGTGAATTTGTGATTATGTGGTAATCATTGATAAAAATTTGTTAATGAGTTGCTTAATGTTTTCTTATAAACTTACTATGATCTATGTGTGTGAAATTCGAATATATATATTATATTTCTGAAGAAATGCTTGAATAGTCGAATAATGACTAGTTTAAAATTTTTGAATTTAAGGTCAAGAGCAAAGAGGGTCGAAGTTGGATAGGGGAAAAGAGAAAGTAATTGAGTAGCCTTTCCGCAACCGTTCAAGTATATCCGAGGTAAGTTTTGAATAGTCACATTTAGTACGTAATTGATAATGTCTTGATATGTGTATGATAACTGTACTGCGATCTATTGATTCTATTTGAATATAGTTGAGTGACAAATAATTTATGTTTAAGGCTTAAAGTCGAATAGACATTAGAAGTTAAGCTTGGAAAGTAAATGGACATATATTCTTTTGTATTTTATTGAGCCAAAAGTTATATGAATGGTGCCCATGTTATGCTATTATTCGAATGGAATAAATGAACTATGATTGTGAGATGTTATGTGAATTGAATTTTCTTGCGAATAAGTATGCATGACATTCAGTGATGTATATCCGGACTTAGGGTCCGCAGGCTATGTGCTGGAATTATATCCGGACTTAAGGTCCGCAGGCTACGTGCCGGAAATATGTCCGGGCTAAAGTCCCGCAGGCTTCAAGCTGGTATTATACCGGGTTTAAATTCCCGCAGGCTTGTGCTGGTAATTGGTTTCAAGTCCTAAGACCTAACAGGCTTAATGCCAGTAAGTGAAGTAAGATTACGATATTGAATGTTCGCAGTAAACCATCGTCGAGTAAGTACTATACATTTAAAATGTTCAGGTACGTATTACTTACTCATCGGTGAATTGATTTCGAAGTGAATCATTAGCATCAAAGAAGAATATATATATAAATATGATTGATGGTTATATTTGTGAATATGAGAATGATTTAATCGGTCATGGTATATTTGTATATGAATTATAAGTTAAAATTTCTTTATGTACTCGTGTACATTCAGTCAATGATTTTTGTGAATTATTAGTACTAAAGAATGATACTTAAGTGTCAATGAATGTTTCGATTTTCGATAAGTCTTTAATTGTTTGTGATGCTTAAAACTTACTAAGCTTTGAAAGCTTACTCTGTTCTTTATTTCTCTGTTTTATAGATTGTTGATTTTAGCCACCGACTCGGGGACCGTCAGCAGTTCATCACACTATCGATCTTTTTGGTATAGTTATATTTTGGACTCGATATGGCATGTATAGGTTAGGCTGATGATAACTACGTTTTGAAATTGTAAATATTTTGGCCATACGAAAATGGCGTATAACTTAAATATCAGTATGTATTTCAACTCGATCTCTGTTTATGTTTATTGACACTGTGAATGAGATAATTAAATGTTTAGTTCGGTAATACCTCTTAGCCTTAATCCGACGTTTGGATTCAGGTTAGGGGTGTTACATTAGGAATAGTTAGGATACATATGTCATGACATAGGATCCGCTATGTGTTATCGTGTAAGACCACGTCTGGGACATTAGCATCAACTTATGTTTTACGTGTAAGACCACGTCTGGGACGTTGGCATCATACTTGATTTCGTGTAAGACCCTGTCTGGGACAGTGGCATCAATATTTGATTACATGTAAGACCATGTTTGGGACGTTGGCATTGTACGAGCTTTCTGAGCTATCTGCGTATCCTTATGATTCCGAACGGTTCAACAGGCATTCCGAGAAAATGAATTATTATGTGAACATGTATCCGATTCAGGTACATTTGGATTGAGTATCATATTTGATGATAAAAGGTATGTATATTTACTTTAGTGATCAATTGATGATATGTGATAAAAGCATGAGAAAATATGCTATATGTGCTAAAGAATTGGGAATATATGAAATGTATATGAACATTGAGGTTTGTGATAGTATTTGGCTATGAATTATATGTAAATGGATGACGATTATATGATTTAAGTTGATAAGTTTATTTGTATATGGCTTACTAAGCTTTTGAAAGCTTACTTTGTGTGTGTTTGCATTATTTTATAGATATCGTAGCTACCGGGAGCTCGGGGATCATCGAGGATTGTCACTACACTATCAAACCTTACTTTGGTATCTTTTGGAGGTGTATATATTAAAGTATAGCATGTATAGGCTAGAAGTAATTAGGTTACGTTTTGTGATATGTATATATTTAGCCATGTGATATGGCTTGGTTTTGATTGATCTTATGCTTTGATTTTGGTATATGATATGTCATGCAAATTATGCTTATGTGATGTGTTCATGAATGGCCAAGTAATGTAATATCCTGAATTAGGGCTTAATTGGAATAGTGGTTTCGTGACCACAAATCTGAGATAGAAATAATTATTTTATAATTATTTTGATGATTATGATATGATTGCATGATTGTGTGAAAATTTCGTGATGAAATTCTATGCCTAAAGTGCTTAAATTGAAAGTAGGGACTAAATCGAATAAGTTGCAAAATTTGCATTCTAGAAGTTTTTAGTATGAGATTTCATTGAAATATTAATTAGGAGATCTTAAATAGCAATTTGACCAATTTTAAGTTCATGGACAAAATTAGGACATAGAAGGAATTTTGAAAGTTTAGTAAGGAGGGGCATTTTGGTCATTTGGATATTAAATGAAATAAAATGGGAAAAATAACACAAAATTGGTCATCATCCTCCTTAGTTGCTGCCGAATTCTCCCTCTCTCCATAGCTAGGGTTTCTTCAACTTTCAAGCTCCATAGTAAGTGATTCCAAGCCCCGTTTTTAATGTTCTTTACGTTTTTGGAATCCCAGAAGCTCGATTAAGCTTATGCTAGCAATAATTCAACCTAGGGTTTATGTTTGGAAAAATACCCATAGGTGAAATTTGTGTATTTTGATGTTTTATGATAGAATATGGGGTTTTAAATTATGTTAGACAACTTGTGCTACTCAATTTTGAGTGAAAACGAGTAAAAGGGCTTAATTGGCAAAAATACCTAATAGTCACAAGTATGTGTTAGAGTGAGAATTTGATGTTGCCATAGAAGGGAAAAGTGATCAGCATGTTATAAAACATAAGAATAAGGAATAAAGTTTAATTCCCGAGCCTAGGGGCAAAAGTGTAATTATGCAAAAGTTTAGGGGTAAAAGTGTAATTTTTTCAAAGTTCGTATTAAATGCTGTTTTGATGAATGTATGTATTAAATAAGATTAATTTGGTATTATAGATCAAGAGAAACGAGATTCAAGTTGCGATCGAGGAAAAGAAAAGATTGTGGACTAAATTGCAAAATCTTTATATTTTGGTACCAAGGTAAGTTCATGAGTAAATAATGTAGCATAATTGTTATTTTTAAGTTATTGATGTTAATTATATGATACGCTGATTTTTAATCGTGAAATATTATGCTTTGTGGTTAATGTTGAGTAATATGCAAATTATGTTTACTACTTGATAAATATGAATTGCTACCGAGTATCGGTTTCGATATTCCATAGAAGACGACAAATGTGAGATCGAGGGAAAAAGCCCGTTTGAACCTTAGGAATAGATTAGGATACAAGTGACATGTCACTAGGATGGTTGAGCATCCGAACTCGTTGAGTTGAGTCCGAGTTCACTTATGGATGCAAATGTCCGAACTCGTTGAGTTGAGTCTGAGTTCCTGAGATGTAACTAGGCATCCGAACTCATTGAGTTGAGTCCGAGTTCACTTATGGATGCGAATGCCCGAGCTCGTTGAGTTGAGTCTGAGTTCACTTAGGGGCGGGTTACATGATTTCTTGATTACATATGAGACACTTATGTGCAAATTATCCGTGTATCCGAGTTGTATTCCGATGTGTTCAACGGGTGAAATTTCTAGTGAAATGAAAGAACACTTAAGATGCAAGCGACATTTTTGTAAGTGTTGTGAAATGGACACTTCGGACAGGTATGTTCTTAACCCTCGGGTTGATAATAGATACAACAACGATAAGGTGGTAAGATGATGAATGATCTTTAGAAATATGATATATGTTTTGGTGATACCATGCTAAAGTTGTTTGGTATATTTGTATTGTTATGTTACTTGTTATTTACATATGAACTTACTAAGCATTTATGCTTACTCCCTCCTATTTATTTACTGTAGTTTTGAACAAGCCAGCTCGGGAATTGGGACGAGTCGAAGGTTCGATCACACTATCCAAAGGACTTTCATCTGGGTAAATGGCTTGTAAAACTTAAGTATGGCATGTATAGCAATATACTTATTTTGTGTAAATAATTTTATGATATAGCCATGATTGGTTGAGAAAATGTTTGATATTGATAAGTCATGGTGATGGTTAAATTTAGATCATATTTGATATAATGGAAGTTTAATAGGTTATCTAGTTCATAACAACTCATGAAAAGATGAAACTTGCCTTAAAACAGAATATTGCTGCAGCAATGACATGAATTTAAAAAATCACTAAAAATATTATAAATGGAACTAAATGATGAGTAAGTTATGAAATTGAATCTTAATGAGTATATTTTCATGTGGATTGAATGAAACAGACATATAAATTATATTTTATGAGATATTTAAACTTTTGTGAAACAGGGCCAGAGTGATTTCTGGATCCCCTGTTCTGACTTTAAAAATTCATAATAAATTTTAAAAAAATAATTATAAGTTTTTATTTATATTTACAGATTCCTTATTGAGAATAGTTTTAAGAGAAACAAACCTCATAGTCATTGAAATTCTTTATAGAGAGATATATGATTCGTAATACACATAGGTCAGAGCAGTCGAACCCTGAAACAGGGGAAACTTTAACTAATAAACTGTACTAATTGGCCCAACCAAAAATTCTAGAAACAAATTAGTAAATAGATATATGAGTCTAGATTTGGGGAAAATTTATGTATCTTGATTTAGAGTTTTGTAACTCGAGATATGATTTTTCTTGTAACTGTGAGGCGGGTAGCTAGAAAGCTGTGAATGTAGAAACAAACGATTTGAAGTTCTTAATTTGATAAATTATGTTCGGTAACTCCTCAAGCTCGACTCCGGCGATGGTTTCGGGCGTGGGGGCGTTACAAGTAAATTGGTCAATTTGGTAATTTTGAGTATGTGTTTAATGTAACATCTCTATCCTGTGACCATCGCCGGAATAGGTAAGGGGCATTACCGGGCTTGTAACTCATGTCAGAACTGTAAAATTTTGAACTTTTTCTTGAAATAAAGGTCATTCATTTAGATAAGTACTAAGCACGGCCAGGGATAAAATTTAAACTTCTCTAAGTAAACATTCAAAAGATGCCATTTTCGCATGGCTTATATACATTAACCAAAATATTCTTCCGCCACTAGTCTATTTTATACATGCCATAAGATAATCCAAAACATAGCAGTACCAAACAGTGGATAGTGATAGTGTGACTAGTTGCAGACGATCCCTGAGCCTGTAGCTTCGCAATGAGATCTATAAAACAGAGGAAACAGAGTAAACGGAGTAAGCATTACAATGCTTAGTAAGTTTAAAGCAGTGTCAACAGATAACAATGAAATTATAACATAGTTGTTCGTATTCTTATTTCACTCTTCCTTCGGGCATACCATCCCTTTACCGAATATGCACATCTCATCATATACAATAGGCAGATAAACTTTCACATAAAAGTGAGCTCATGTGACATAGATATATCGTATGATTTCACATAACCTCTCACACTGATCCGATGTCACATAATCATAGGAATAGTCTCATAGATTGCTCTCGTATGCATCACATAACTACCTTATGATTTAGTGCAAATCAAGCTCACATATAAACTTGGAGTACATACTTGTTTAACCTTTCGCATTGAATATATTTATAAGCAATTCTTATTACGAAGTCTTACCCGGACATAATCTCCACACGAAGTTATCGGGTCTTACCCGGACAAAATCCCCACACGTAGTCATCGAGTCTTTAGAGCTCGGATATAGTACGAGCATGAAGCTTACGGACATTAATCAGTGATAATATTCTCGCATAAAGCCTGCGGGGTTTTAACCCGGATATAGTACTGACACAAATGCCCTTCGGGACTTATCACATTTATACACTTTCACATCCATCACGTTGGCCACTCGGCCCTGTCACATATATACACTTTCACATTCATCACATCGGCCATTAGGCCTTATCACATATATACACTTTCACATTCATCACATCGGCCATTAGGCCTTATCACATATATACACATTCACATTCATCACATCGGCCATTAGGCCTTATCACATATATATACACTTTCACATTCATCACATCGGCCATTAGGCCCTATCACATATATATACACTTTCACATTCATCACATCGGTCATTTGGCCCTATCACATATATATACACTTTCACATTCATCACATCGGCCATTAGGCCTTATCACATATATATACACTTTCACATTCATCACATCGGCCATTAGGCCTTATCACATATATACACTTTCACATTCATCACATCGGCCATTAGGCCTTATCACATATATACACTTTCACATTCATCACATCGGCCATTAGGCCTTATCACATATATACACTTTCACATTCATCACATCGGCCATTAGGCCTTATCACATATATATACACTTTCATATTCATCACATCGGCCATTACTTGTATCATTACAAAGCTTTACACTTAGCATGCAAATGACATCAACACAAATCCACCTTAGCCAAAACTTAACTCATCTTCATGCCTTATCACCACAACATCAAACATCAACCTAGAAGACAACACCCATGGCCGAATATCATCTCCATCTCATAGCAAAGATTTAAACCATGGGCTAGGTAGAACTCAAACTAACAACTAAAATCATGCATGAATCTCAAGGACAACATCAAACATACCTTAGTCTAGCAAACCACCATAGCCGATTTTCTCAAGCTCTTCCCCTTCCTTTCTTTCCTCTATTCGGCCAAAGATGTTCAAGAATGAACACTTTTTTTTTGTTTTCTTTCTTCAATTCACGGCAAAGGGAGGGGGAAACATGGATGAGACAATTTTTTTCATCATCATTTACCTTTCCATTATTATTTTATTACCCATACTCCTTATTTTATTTTATTGTTTCCTCCCATGATGCACCAACACAACATGTCTATGACATGTTTTGCCCATCACCCTTTGTCCATCCTAATGTCATGGCCGGCCACTACTAGATGGGGGGAAAAAATTGACATGCAAGTCCCCCTTTTTTCAACATGCACTAATAGGTCCTTATGTTTTGATCTATCACATTTCAAAAATGTCACACATAAGTCCTATTGACTAAATTCACATGAAATTTACTAAATCGAAGCTTAAAATTTTCACACATTTATTTTAGACAATAAATATCATATTCAAATAATTTGGTGACGAGGTTTAGCGGTCCCGAAACCGCTTTTCGACTAGGGTCAAATTAGGGGTGTCACAACTCTCCCCCCTTTAGGGATTTTCGTCCCCGAAAATTTCCACTGATGCATAGTTTAGGATAACGTCCTCTATTGAATTATATTCATATAAACATTAGCTCATCGATAGCAATTGTAATTCATTATTGATTTCGCATCGATCTATAAAATCATTTTCTTATCTTAAAACAAATACATAAACATTTCTACAAGTATGCACAAATATCTCATTTTCTTGATTTCATAAGCAATAATCACTTAACTTAATTCACAAATGCATTTCAAACACATATTAAGCACATATTAACATGTATAATTCACATCATCAACCCACATATTTGTAACCCACATTTTCATTCATGAATAAGCTGTAACCTAACCGAAAGTACACATATACTCAAACATCCCAATAAATATCTTTTATAACTTTATCACATCTCAATATTCAACTTAACTCATTTCCAAAAGAAAAGTCAACTTCCACGTACCTGAACATTTAGTTCATTTAGCACATTCAATCATAGTTAATGTTACCCGTATACAGTCGAATAGGCATAAAGCCTAATATAATACACTGGCATGAGATTTATTCTAGCACATAACTCGTATATCCAAAATTATCAACATTCATCAAAAATTCTTTCAAACTTTCGAATGTCGAAACTTAATCAAAATAATTTCTTGAACAAGATTAACAAAATAGTGTCCATTCAGCAATAGCACATATAGCTCTTACAATGCCATATCCTAGATATGGTCTTACATATTCTCACATATCGAGCCGATGCCATGTCCCAGACATGGTCTTACACACTATCTTAAATCAATGCCTTCGTCCCAAACGAGGTCTTACATGAATTCCACTTCACACACTTAGTGCCCACTGACCGATCTCGCACTCATAGTGCTCGGTTAAAGGAATTCGCACACACACAGTGCCTCTAATTATTCACATACATAGTGCTCTTATTCATTCGTTAATACACATTGATATGACTTAACCAAGTCTATAAACATCATGTATGTACACTTTTAAACATATCATCTCATTTAAATTTGAATTTGTATAGTAATGAGCACTTAAACTTTGCTCAAATTACCGGCACAAAGCTTACTAGGCATGAAGGCCCGAATACACGTCACCAGCATGATTACTCTTCGGGACCTAGCCCGGATATAACACCAGCACGAATGCTCTTCGAGGTTTAGCACAAATATATTACTAGCATGAATGCTCTTCGGAACTTAGCCCGGATACATCACTAGCACGAATGCTCCTCAGGACTTAGCCCGGATATATCACTAGCACGAATGCTCCTCGGGACTTAGCCCAGATATATCACTAGCACGAATGCTCCTCGGGACTTAGCCTGGATATATCACTAGCACGAATGCTCCTCGAGACTTAGCCCGGATATATCACTAGCACGAATGCTCCTCGGGACTTAGCCCGGATATATCACTAGCACGAATGCTCCTCGGGACTTAGCCCAGATATATCACTCTCAATTCTCATGTACATATACACATATAGCAATACACATTAGTATATCATTTACATTACTTGAATGCAAACACAACATGCTTATCGACCATTCAACTTCCAGTTCCATAGCCACATACAAAAATCACATTTATAGTCATAACACTCTTTCAAAATTGCATCACTTATACCCTTATAATTCAATCCAAATCGAAATTCAAATACGAGTACATGATACGTACCTGATCAACTTAATAATTTAGGCATATCTAAGTGAAGTTATATCGCAAATTCTCATAGTCAGAAGCTTGCTACAGCTCGATCGGGATCAAGATTCATTGCAATACAGCAAACACATTTTAATAGCCAAAAATCATCACACTATCATTTTATCACTTTATGGCATGTATAAATAGACTCACGCGTGCTACGTTAGTCCTAGAATCGACTAAACCGTAGCTCTGATACCAATAAAATGTAACACCCCTATCCCGTGACCGTCGCCGGAATAGGTAAGGAGCATTACCGGGCTTGTAACTCATGTCAGAACCGTAAAATTTTGAACTTTTTCTTGAAATAAAGGTCATTCATTTAGATAAGTACTAAGCATGGCCAGGGATAAAATTTAAACTTCTCTAAGTAAACATTCAAAAGATGCCATTTTCGCATGGCTTATATACATTAACCAAAATATTCTTCCGCCACTAGTCTATTTTATACATGCCATAAGATAATCCAAAACATAGCAGTACCAAACAGTGGATAGTGATAGTGTGACTAGTTGCTGACGATCCCCGAGCCTGTAGCTTCGCAATGAGATCTATAAAACAGAGGAAACAGAGTAAACGGAGTAAGCATTACAATGCTTAGTAAGTTTTAAGCAGTGTCAACAGATAACAATCAAATTATAACATAGTTGTTCGTATTTTTATTTCACTCTTCCTTCGAGCATACCATCCCTTTACCAAATATGCACATCTCATCATATACAATAGGCAGATAAACTTTCACATAAAAGTGAGCTCATGTGACATAGATATATCGTATGATTTCACATAACCTCTCACACTGATCCGATGTCACATAATCATAGGAATAGTCTCATAGATTGCTCTCGTATGCATCACATAACTACCTTATGATTTAGTGCAAATCAAGCTCACATATAAACTTGGAGTACATACCTGTTTAACCTTTCGCATTGAATATATTTATAAGCAATTCTTATTACGAAGTCTTACCCGGACATAATTTCCACACGAAGTTATCGGGTCTTACCCGGACAAAATCCCCACACGTAGTCATCGGGTCTTTAGAGCTCGGATATAGTACGAGCATGAAGCTTACGGACATTAATCAGTGATAATATTCTCGCATAAAGCCTGCGGGGTTTTAACCCGGATATAGTACTGACACAAATGCCCTTCGGGACTTATCACATTTATACACTTTCACATCCATCACGTTGGCCACTCGGTCGTGTCACATATATACACTTTCACATTCATCACATCGGCCATTAGGCCTTATCACATATATACACTTTCACATTCATCACATCGGCCATTAGGCCTTATCACATATATACACATTCACATTCATCACATCGGCCATTAGGCCTTATCACATATATATACACTTTCACATTCATCACATCGACCATTAGGCCCTATCACATATATATACACTTTCACATTCATCACATCGGCCATTAGGCCTTATCACATATATACGCTTTCACATTCATCACATCGGCCATTAGGCCTTATCACATATATATACACTTTCACATTCATCACATCGGCCATTAGGCCTTATCACATATATACACTTTCACATTCATCACATCGGCCATTAGGCCTTATCACATATATACACTTTCACATTCATCACATCGTCCATTAGGCCTTATCACGTATATACACTTTCACATTCATCACATCGGCCATTAGGCCTTATCACATACATATACACTTTCATATTCATCACATCGGCCATTACTTGTATCATTACAAAGCTTTACACTTAGCATGCAAATGACATCAACACAAATCCACCTTAGCCGAAACTTAACTCATCTTCATGCCTCATCACCACAACATCAAACATCAACCAAGAAGACAACACCCATGGCCGAATATCATCTCCATCTCATAGCAAAGATTTAAACCATGGGCTAGGTAGAACTCAAACTAACAACTAAAAACATGCATGAATCTCAAGGACAACATCAAACATACCTTAGTCTAGCAAACCACCATAGCCGATTTTCTCAAGCTCTTCCCCTTCCTTTCTTTCCTCTATTCGGCCAAAGATGTTCAAGAATGAACACTTTTTTTTTGTTTTCTTTCTTCAATTCACGGCAAAGGGAGGGGGGAAACATGGATGAGACAATTTTTTCATCATCATTTACCTTTCCATTATTATTTTATTACCCATACTCCTTATTTTATTTTATTGTTTCCTCCCATGATGCACCAACACAACATGTCTATGACATGTTTTGCCCATCACCCTTTGTCTATCCTAATGTCATGGCCGGCCACTACTAGATGGGGGGAAAATTGACATGCAAGTCCCCCCTTTTTCAACATGCACTAATAGGTCCTTATGTTTTGATCTATCACATTTCAAAAATGTCACACATAAGTCCTATTGACTAAATTCACATGAAATTTACTAAATCGAAGCTTAAAATTTTCACACATTTATTTTAGACAATAAATATCATATTCAAATAATTTGGTGACTCGGTTTAGCGGTCCCGAAACCGCTTTCCGACTAGGGTCAAATTAGGGGTGTCACATTTAATATGGAATTTGGTAAGTTTATGACATGAGATGAAATGATGTGAATTAAGTTATGAAACATATATGTTTGGTATGTAATTGGTTTATGAATTGTTATGATTTAGTATGGATTATAAGTATGAAATTGGTTGATAATGTTATGGCATGAATGGTATATGTTTTGGTTGGGAAATTGTTGAAATTTTGGCATAAAATGTTGTGGTTTTGATGATTGTAGGGAGGACCCTTAATGGGTGGCAGATTGGCCTTGTAAATGGCCTATTTTTGCCCACATAGGCACCGACACGGGTGTCTGTCTCAGTCGTGTTGCTTGAGGGCCATTTTGAAATGAGCTTGGGCAGGCCACATGGCCGCACAAACGAGCATGTGCTAGGTTGTGTGGCCAAGTCAGTTTCGACCATGGGTTACACACACGGGCGTGTGACTGGCCGTGTGACTCAAGTCAGTAGCCTCCGAAATTTTCACACGGCCTGCCGCACGGGCGTGTCATGTGGCCGTGTGGACAAGTTAGTATGTATGCCTTGTTTTGACATGGCCTAGACACACGGGCGTGTCTAAAGCCGTGTAAGGCACACAACCTATTCACACGGGTGTGTGACCTGTGAAACTTTGAAAAATTGTTTAAGTTTGGAAAAATTTTGTATGAGCTGGGTTTAGTCCCAACCCCTTTCTAATGCATGTTTAAGGTCTCGATGACCTATATAAAGGACTCTATGATCATATTTGATTATGATGGTGGATAATGTATGTGAATTGTTTGTAAAATGTTTCCGATTGTCCAGTAACGCCTTTAACCCTAGTCCGGCGATGGATACGAATTAGGGGTGTTACAATCCTTAGGGTCGTAAAATAAAATTCATGCAATTTCACCCCTACCCATGCCTAGCCGAATTTCACAGAGGCTCATAGAAGCCCACACATTTCATTATTTAACAAATTATACCATGAATATTTTACATTTTTCAATTTAATCTCTAATTGGCAAATTCATCAAAAATCACTTAAAAAAGTTGTTTATCTATCAAAAACTAATCATTTTCTTCCATAAAACATCAAAAACAACATAATACCATTCATGGAAAAACCCTATCCATTTAACAGTTTTACAAATGAGTCACCAGGCTAGCTAGATTAAGCTATAAGGACATCAAAAATATAGAAATCATTAAAATTGAGATGAAAAATACTCACATGCAAGAAAATATGTGTTGGCCGAACCTTTAAACTCCTCCCAGGGATTAAATTTCGGTGGACTAACCTAGTTTAGAATATGACAATTTGTTTTAGTTTATTTTTAGTTAGTTTATTTACTTATTTAACCTTTAATTAACCTTTGAAAAACACTTGTATAATGTCCATAAATGTCCACTCAAATTAAAAATGGTCTATTTACTATCCAAGTGCTCAAAAATTTAAGTTCCATAGCTATTTAGTTCTTTTAGCCTATAGAACTCTAATTTTGCACTTTTTACACTTTAGTCCTTTTTATCGAATTAAGTATGCAAATAATAAAATTTATTAACAAATTTTTATACGGTGATACTAACATGCTATAGACATTAAAATAATAATAAAATAAATATTTTGATGTCGAATTTGTGATCCCAAAACCACTGTTCCGATTTCACTGAAAATGAGTTGTTACACGTGAGATCCAACAATGATCGTGTAGCATATTATGTATGTGAATGTTGTTTATTTACATGTTTAAATGATAGGATGTTGCATAAAGGTCTGTAATTGCTCCATCAGCAGTCGAAGCATCTCGTAACTTGGATTTGGCGATTAGGCCATGTATGGGGTGTTCACTCTAAGTCCCTATACTTTTCCTACATTTGAAAGTTATTCCCCTACTATATACTGTAATGTTACACAATGTCAGATTTAATAGAAAATATCCTACCCCACTACTATAGACCATAGTAATAGTTTCACAGAACTCGTCCATCCCTACACACTAGGTTGTGAATAAACCAAAAAAGTTACAGGTTAATACGTTTACAGGTGGTTGTGAGTGCACAACATATTTGTAGATAAGAGCTACAAAATGGGTGGGTGAACCACTAGTGTTGCAGGTTAATACGCAGCTAGTTGGTTGTGAATCCACAACATGTTTGTAGATAAAAGCTGCCAAATAGTCTATAGGTGAACCACTAGAGTTGTAGATTATCAATCTACTAGAACTTCTTCCTTTTCAAAGCAACCAACCTCATGAAATGAAAAATATGGCATGTTTTTCACATATAAAAACGGGAACCAATAATATGCTTATAAAAAATCAATAGGGCAGTAATAAATGTGCTCTCATTAACTCATTATAGCAGCAGAAATATGCTTATCATGGATTTTATTTAATGGTAAAAATAAGGTATGTTGTAAGTATAATCACAAATATAAATATGATACACATATATATTTCACAATTCATTCATATATGTAATAATAATAATTCAATCAATCAGAGTATGAATTCTAACATTATTCATATTATTAGGGACTCACTCGAATAAAATAAAACACTAAAAGCAGTTTGGGAACCATTTAAAGACTAGACTAAATGAATCATAAAATTCTGGGAAAAATAATAAAATCTAAAAAATAGTGATACATGATCATGTGGTCAGGCCGTGTGGGATGTTATTGACCGTGTGGAGGGTTACACAACCATGTGGCTAGACTGTGTAACAGATTGAGGCCATGTGCAAATTGTAATATCTGGGTCCAGCTGATATAATATCGTATAGAAGGTCCTAGGCCATGTGAGAATCGAAATATCCTAGGTTTTGAGGGGGACATGGATGTGTGAAGGGCCGCGTGGTCCACACGTGTGGTGCACACGCTTGTGTGGCCCTAATCCAAGGCACGGTTTGTAACACACCATACCCAACCATATGATAGGATTTGAGCTTCATGGGTCACTACTCAAAATAAGACTAACTTATAGCAAAACAATTTGGTGGAAGCTATACAAAATTATTACAAAGTTTGACATATAAACATATGATAGTTTTTATTTTCCTGAAGTTTGGATGAAATCACTAATAGTTTGAAATAAAGTTCAAGCCATTTGGCGTATAAGTTCAAATATAATAATTTCAATAGACAATAAATAATTCAAATCCAGACATTGATACTTAATAGAAATCTTGTAAAAATAGAGTATTGTCAAAATATAAGTTCTTTATACAATTCATTTCCAAAATACATTTGTACATCACCACCAAGAGTCATGTATGATACAGAACAAACAGTTAACTTACAATAGCAACACTCTGGCGTAGTCCTTCTAACAAAGTCTTCCTTCAGTCAGCAAGCTAAAGAAGGAAAAGGTAACGGAATAAGTTCATATTAACTGAGTGAGTTCCAATAAGAAATCATACATAAAATTTCTTACAACACAACCAAACCTTTCAGAGACACACACACACACGATGAACATAGCACGCCTAATGGCGTATACAAAACACAAACAAATTGAGTACACCAAATTGTTTAACACATGGGTGTATACTATATGCCAACTTAACATAACTTAGACAACCCATCTTCATGCTAGCCATGTACTCAGAATTTAGAATCAGAAGCATATCATACATTCTTATGTTCATACATTCACCCCCTTAACACCTTGTATCATTGTCATTTAGAATAATATGTTTTATTGTGATCTGTCAATCCGGTTTGCAATTTAGTTGCCCTACTAGAGGCTACACAAACATATTTCCTCTTCTGTATCACCATAGATCAAATCATATCATACAGAGGAGGATTACTTTATTTCACAGATCAAGTGCATATGGTAGTGGCTTAAGCATGAAGAATGTCACTTATATTATTTCACAGACAAACTGAACTGGAACTGATGACTTTGGATATCCATTATCCACATATAAGCCTTTCATCCATTATAGAGGAGGATTACTTACCTTACACGAATTATTTAAACAATAATTTTACAAAACATGGAAGTAAGAAGGAACTCCCCAGATACTCTAGCACATTCTACAAAGCAGGTCATTTGTTTTTATCACTTCGACCTTCATTAGCTTCTTGAGCTAAAATAAAGATATTTATGCATATTAGATCATCAATCTATCAAATCTGAACATGC
The DNA here is from genome assembly GCF_007990345.1 of Gossypium hirsutum. Lineage (NCBI taxonomy): Eukaryota > Viridiplantae > Streptophyta > Magnoliopsida > Malvales > Malvaceae > Gossypium > Gossypium hirsutum. The sequence continues at coordinate 55,074,480 of NC_053427.1, forward strand.
ATACAAGAATCAACAAAACTTAATCCAGAATTATAAAGTTTCCTTCCTTACACACCATTCTAACATTTATGCATACAGTACGAAAAACACTTAAATGACTTCAATGTTAACCTAATGGTTCATTAGTAATTACCAGTGAGCTGGTACTAACGTATATGTTAGTTAGATACTGCGAAACTTCACTTTGAAGAAGTTTTCCAAACTTCAGTTTTTCAGAGTCTTTAAAAGGAATCAAGAAAGAAAAAGAAGAAGAAGATGTAAAAGGTGTTCAAAAAGACCACCGCTATCCTTGTACACTTAAGCAAGAGACAAGGATTACTAGAAAAATCAGATAATTTCACTAACTCTCTTGATTTGCATGATTAAGTGCACTTAACAAAATTTAGGTCTTATCATCTACAGTAGTCTAGTTTTGTTCTAACTAGACTTTAACCTGACTAACTAAATCATCATACAAAGATAATAAACATATCTAAACAACTACGAACTTAACGAGTTTTCCCAAAGTATCTAGGTTGGGCAGGTACTTAACAAAAGAGTTCGTCAAACTTTAGAGCTTTCCAAGCTAGAATTTCTCCAAATGGTGTAGTATACAAAATTTTATACTTAACCAGAACAAATACTTTAATTACTCAAATATATCATTAATTTACCATCTATACACCAAATAGTAACAAAATAGAGATCCTTTGCTGAGCGGGCTATTATACGATTTGTACTGATTCACTTGTATAAGAAAACACACCTATCACCAGGATCTTGCACAACGTTCATCCCGTTAAAATCTTATCCGAGATACCTAAAACGAGTCCTTCAACTGACAATTATACAAGAGTTAATGTTTAATTTCAAGATTCGCCAATGTTATCGAAAGATTTAGCAAGAATCAAGAAAGATTAAGTAATTGGATTACAAGATTAGTGTGGATTGGCTTTATTTAAGGTTTTATGAGTTTTACTAATTAAAACGGGAGTACTTGCCAAGCTTTTGATGAGGATCTGGGCTAGGAATGATGAGTTTGACAATTTAATAGAAAAATGAATGAACAAAGATAGATTTTTATTCGAAAACACAAGAAATATTTTCACAATGGAGAGAAAATATTGTGTAAAGAAGATGATGAAAAAGAAAGGAATAAAAAATAGGGAAAATAAGAAAAAAATCTAATTAAGATTTGAAGATAACACAAAGTCCATGTCTAATTAGGAAAAATGGTACTAAGTAGCTAGGGTTTTCATGTTTTGAGGGTTGTATGGTAAAATTACCTATTCTGCCAAAAAAAAAACAGAAATAGAAATGGGATTTGAGTGGCTCAAACCTGGTATGCAAGGGAGAAGGGAGTAGATCCTAAACCAATGGGATGCTTCCCATACTTATTAAGTTTTTACTCCATTTTAAATATGTTCTAATGTGATTTTTTTCCTAGTTTGCTGCAAAATGAAAAGAAAAGAAATGGGAGAGGTATTGATAGAATCTAGGACCTCTAGGGAGTGTACTAACTAATTAACCATCAAGTCTAGGTCTTTTCTCAGTTATTTATTTCAATTAACCCTATATATAATCCTCAAAATTTACCTGGTTCGAACAAATGAGGATATTTTTGACAAATTGCATATTCTAGTTCCCACGTGGCCTCTTTGGTGCCATGGTTCCGCCATAGAACCTTAACAAATGGGATTTGTTTTCTTCTTAGAACCTTTCTCTCTAAAATTTGCACAAGTTCCTCCTCAAAGGAAAAATCCAGTCGTATGTCAATCTCTTCAATCCGAACAATATGGGAAGGGTTGGATAGGTATCGTCTTAACATGGAGACATGGAAAATGTCATGGATTCCATCCAATTCAGAAGGTAACTCTAGTTAGTATTCCACTGGACTAACTATGTTAAGAATTCAGTAGGGTCTTATGAATCTCGGGCTTAACTTACCATTTTGACCAATCTCAACACTTCCCTCTATGGGGCCACTTTCAAAAAGGCTTATCTTTGATGCTAAACTCATTATCCTTCCTTTCTTAAATCCACGTACGACTTCTTTCTACCTAATGTAATTTTTAACCTATCATGTATTATCTGATTTTCCCCTCAAACTTTTGCACTAACTTGGGACCCAAAACTTTCCTTTCACCCAGTTCGGTCTAATACAAAGGTGTTCGGCATTTACGGTTATAGAAGGTCTCAGAAGGTGCCATTTGGATACTCAGTTGGAAGCTATTATTGTAGGAAAATTTGGATAGAGATAAATTTTCTTTCCAGCTGCATCAGAATTTGATAATACAACCTCTTAACATGTCTTCCACTATTTGTACAACCCGTTCGGATTTCCTGTCAAACTGCGAATGGAAGGCAATGCTAAAGTCAAAATGAGTACCTAGTGACTCTTGCAACTTCTTCCAAAATCAAGATATAAAGCGGGGATCTTGATTTGAGATAATTGATAAGGCCACCCCATACAACCTCACAATCTCCAAAATATATAACCTAGCCAGCATTTACAATGAATAATCCTTACAAACGGGTAAGAAGTGTGCTAACTTAGTTAATCAGTCTACAATCACCCAAATTAAATATTTCCAGTGTCTGTTAAGGGTAACCCATTAAAAAAGTCCATCATTATTCGCTTCCACTTCCACTAAGGTATTTTCATATGTTTTAGCAACCTAGAAGGGAATTGATGTTTAGCTTCCACTTACTGACATGTTAGGCACTTAGCCATAAATTCTGTCACATCCTGTTTTAGTCTAGGCCATCAATACAGCTCATTTACATCCTGATACATCTTATTTCCTTTGGAATGCAGGGCATAAGGGCTAGCATACATTTCCCAAAGTATGGTATGTTTTAGGTCCATGTCGTTTGGTACACAATATCTTCCACGGTAGCACAAAATATCGTTGTTATTGAACCAATAATCCTCAGTTTTTTCATCTTCCACCTTCTTAATTCGTGGCAACAAGGATACATCAGAGGGCTTTTTGGCTTTGATCTCATTGACTAAGGTATGTTTCACTTGTAGTTCAACAAGCAAGCCTCCATCATCCACTGGACTTAACCCAACAAATATTGCTCTTAAATCGATCATTTATTTTCTACTTAAAGTATTTGCTACAACATTCACTTTTTTGAGGTGGTATTAAATTACACAATCATAATATTTTAATAGCTCTAACCACATCTGTTGCCTTTAGTTCAATTCCTACAATGACATCGGACTTATCCCTCTCTATACAACACCTAATGGCATAAACAAGGGAAGGTCGTCTAGCCTTGGCTTAGTTTGCTCTAGTTGCTATAGCATTGGAGCTTTATTCTGCCCATAGCCCTCAGGAAGTAACCGGCCTGCTGTCTAATTTTGGGCCTAATTTTGAGCTGGAGCTTCTGTATGTTTGGTTCGTCGAGGGTAATCCTTAATCCTATGCTCATCTGACCCACAACTAAATCATGCACCCAATTTTCTCTAACTAGCACTTACCACAGTGTACAAAGTTGAAAGTCTTATCCCCAAAATTAGTGATAGAAACCCTTTGTTGTTGTATACCCTCTCAAGATCATTTTATAGGATGAGCATTCGAGCCAGTTGAACCAAAATCTCTATTGATCGAGACCTTACTCATTTCCCATTGTTCATGATTCACCTGTTTGATTTCCTCAACAATTTTGGCTTTCTTCACTAGGGTCTCAAACACCTGGTCCTGGTGTGGAGCAACTTGTACCTTAAGGTCGAATCGCATCTTGTTCTCAAACCTCACACATTTATCCTATTCTGTGACGATCATTCTTTTTGCATAGCAATTGAGTCTCATAAATTCAGCCTCGTATTCTGCCACGGTCTTATTTCCTTATTTAGCACGATAAACTCGAGCATTTGGGCTTCTATATACCTAGTGGGCACGTACTTCTTCTGGAAGGCCTCTTGGACGTATTCCCAATTTATCTGATTAGTCTGCGTACCCCTTACCACAGATTGCCACCAATGGTAAGTCTTTCTCTAAACCCTAAGATAAAAAGAAATGTTATATGACTAAATTGAATAGAATAATAATCAAAAGTATAATGATTATATACATCCAATTGAAAGTTAATGCAAAGAATCATGGAAAAGTAAATATTTTTACTAAAACAGTTTATGGACAATAACAGTAGCTCACCTTTGAAAATTAACCAAAAATTGTAGAAATTGAGTTAGAGGTTGAACCAAATATGAAATTAAAGCTTATTAAGTCCAGTTATTTTTTTTATAGAAGAAATGGAGTAAGCAATGGAATTGCAGATTATGAGATAAATAAATTTAAGTAAGACAAGATCATATTGATTCTAGGTTTCCTTGTTTTGGCTTTGAAATTTTGTACAAATATATTTAGGGGTGAAATTTATATGTATAAAATCTTAATAAGTCTATTTTTATGAGAAACAAACTGAAAATAACTATTTTTTGGTGAAGAAGGATCAGAGCTGCCTAGCAGCAAAACATGGGAAGAAATAAAGAACAAAAATTGTATTAATTGGCTTTTATGAAAATTTTTAAATTTTTATGGTAAAAATTTCTTTGAAATTACTTTCAAAAACAACAAATAGATCTTAATTTAGAATTTCTTAGATAATGATATACATAATTTAGTGACTGCTACTCAAGTAGATAGCCTTGTTAAAAGTATGTGTAATTAGTTGAAAGAATAATTAATATTACATGTAGGAGTGTTATTGTAACACCCCTTACCCATAGAATAATTAATATTACATGTAAGAATATTATTGTAACACCCCTTACCCGTATTCAACGCTGGAATAGGGTACGAGGCATTACCGGACTTGTCACATGACCAAACATACAATTTTGGGTTATAAATTTGCACCTAAATTAAAACCATTCATATTAAATCACAATGTCCTTATTACGAGCCTACGAGGCTGAAAATGTGCATTCGAAGTGATTCGAGACTAAATTGAGAACTTTAGAAATTTTTACAAAACTTAGAAAATTTTCCACTAAAAAGGTCACACGCCCGTGTCCTGACCCCATGTAACTCTCTGACTTGTAATTCATGAACAAATTGAGGTCACACGACCAAGTCACACGCCTATGTGCTAGGCCGTGCAGAAAATTATTTTTCACAAAATAGGTGCAGACTTCACACAGCCAAGGCACACGCTCATTTTCGAGACTGTGTCATCCACACCGCTGAGATCTACGCCCCTATCTCTGCCCGTGTGCTCAATTCTGAGTATTCTATTTCTTAAAATTAAGGTGCATGGGACATATGGCCTAAATACATGCCCATGAGGCAAGCCGTGTATCATACACGGCCTAGACACACGCCCGTGTGGAAAAAAATAAGGTTATTTACCAAGCCATTTTGCCACCCTTTAATGCACACACTTACACAACATATCATAGCACCAATCCAAACATATACATACAACCAACCATCCACAACCAAGACAATTAACATATCATTCATGATAGGCATCATTATGTGAATATACTTATAACCAATATTAGCCAATTTTCAATGGCCTTATACAAGATGAACTTCTAACCAATATAAGCCAACACATTTGGCCAAAACAATTATGGCACATAACAAAATAACCAAGTCCCCTATACATGCTATAACTCAAAATGTTGAATTCATTAATACCAAAATAATTGTTGATAGTGTGAGTGGATCTCCGACGGTCTCCGAACTCGAGCTAGCTTGGTAACATTATAAGACAAGGGAAAGAAAATGGAGTAAGTTATATAGCTTAGTATGTTCTTATGCAAATAATAAGCATCATAAACACACATCTAACATACAATTAACATGATGAAGATTAGCATGAACGTTATCAAAATCTCATAGTCATAATTTACTCAATCATAATCCTACCACGAGTTTATCACATATCGAGCTCATTACTTATGAGTTTTATGAACATACCTGTACCAACTCGCAACATAACCATATCCTTTCACAACTTTGACATTCCCATTGAACACTTGGAATATTATTAGGCACTTAGAAAATCTTGCACATGTAGCTAAAGCTACCTCATATCTCATAACACATATAGGCTCGCCTTCGAGCTATTCACGGGCCTGCTCACACAAGCTGTCAGTCAAGACGTAGCTAGCTAGTGTTCCCCACACAAGCTGTCAGGTATCTGTAACATATGTCATAATACCCAGCCACTGGTAGGACGTATGAGACCAGCACTCGGATCACATAAACACATATACACATGGGTTCCTAGTGACATGTCACTCGTATCCTATTCTATTCCTAAGGTTCAACCGGGATTTCTCGCTTGTCAAAACTTTGTCAAATACAACCAAAGGGTCAATCACAATTCATTTAATATTAAAGAATTTAAAACATAAATATAACAATGCATTATTTACATACGAACTTACCTCAGTACAAAAATAGTAGAATTGGACCTAATCGTCAAACACTTTGTTTTTCCCCTCATCTAGGTCCAAACCTTGTTTTTCTTTATCTATAATAAAAAATTTAACTCATTTAATACTCACATTATTCAATTTATTCCAAAAATCATATTATGGAAAAATTACATTTTTGCCCCTAATGTTTCACATTTTTACAATCTAGTCCCTAGGTTCGTAAAATGAAATGTATTCAAATTTTTTCAAAACCCAAGCCTAGTTGAACCATTTTCATACTCATACCAGCCCACATTTTCCACTTAATCACACTTTTACTACTCATTTTATAACGATTACAAATAAGTCCTTTTTAACATTTTTACCGAAAATCACTTAGTAAAAATTGTTTATCTAACACCAAACATGCATTTTCTACCATTAGACATCAAAATATACAAATATATAATATGGATAAAATTTTAAACTTCATCTTTATTTCAAATTAGTCCTTGAAAAAGCTAGATTAGGTTACAACGATCTCAAAAACATGAAAATCATTAAAAATAGGGCTAGAACTGACTTACAATCGAGCTTGGAAGCTTTGGACAAAACCTTAGCTATGGCGACTCTTCAAATTCAGCACAAGGGGACTAAATTGGAGAAGATGGCATCTTTTTATTTGTTATTTTTGTCTTTATTTACCAAATGACCAAAATGCCCTTCACTTAAAACTTTGAAATTTTATCTAACCGTGTCCATTTTTGTCCAAATTAAATTATAATGGTCTAATTACCATTTAAGGACCTCCAATTTAAAATTTCATAGCAATTAGACACCTCTAGCTTCTAGAACATACATTTTACGCATATTACAATTTAGTCCTCTTTGTCAAATTGGATACCTTATCTATAAAATTTCTTAACGAAATTTTTACACAATCATCCAATCATACTGAAGACCATAAAAATATAATAAAAATAAATCTTTCTACGTCGAATTCGTGGTCCCGAAATCACTGTTCTGACTAGACCCAAATTCGGGCTGTTACAGTTATACTAAAAGTCAAAGATTCTCACATATATATATACATACATGTTCATATAGGATGTGGAATGGAGAGGAGGAGGAAAAGAATAAAATAGTTATAATGCAAAGAAGTTGATAGAAGTGAGGGAATTGCTAATATGTAAGAAGTTTAAACGAAACTGTTGAATCATTAAAGCTCCATTTGTTTCACGTAAAAGCTTTTACGAAAAATATTTTCAATCTTTTTTATGTTTATTTCATGTAAAATAGGATGGTCAACGTAAAAGAATTTTCTTGACAACATAAAATTACCTCCTTATTCCTGTAAAATTCTTACCAAATTTTTTTCAATAAAACATTTTCTAAACTAATAAGGCTCTATTTACCAAAATGTCTTCGGACATTTTCCAATCGACGTTAAATATGGATTAACATATAACACTATCAATAATCAAACAATTCATGTTCAATTATCAATTTAAATAAATTTTGTAATTTATTCAATTTAGTCATTTCTCACATCTAAGCTTTAAAATCTATCAATTTAACACCTAGAACTTTAAGAAATCAATAATGACAACTTTTTAAAACTTTAACAATTTTAAAAATGTGTACATGGGCTAGTTAAATCAAGCTCTCATGACCTCGGATCTATAAAAATTATATTGAAAATAACCAAAGACTTAATTTGATTTTGAAGTTAAAAGCTTAGATCCCTAAGAATGGCGTTTCCTTAATTATCTTCATGTTTTACAATTTCACTATAGATCTGAGCCCTTTTTCCTATTAATTGAATAATAATAAATTAGCTTTTATTTAATATTTGTTCTACTATTTTTTTGAAGTTAATTTATTATTATTCAAACAAATATTGTAGTGATCATGTGGTGTACTATTAATTATGCACTTGGAAAATATTATTAATTTAATATTATGTAGCACTAATTATGGTTTAGAAAATAATTTATTATTCAATATTTGTTTTTATTTTTTTTGTTTATAACACAATTAGGAATTATTTATAGATATAAAATAAACTCAATTAAACAATGAAAAAATAAGGAAATATTAAATGTATGTTTGTTTAATTGAAAACAACTTTTATGAAAAATTTTCAAGAAATTTATGAAATAACAGAAAATATTTTACACAGATTCATCCCAACACCAGAAAATATTAGCTTTTTTAGAAAAGTAAGTCATTTTCCAAAAATCATTTTTTGAAAGTCATTTTTAGTAAAACAAATGGAGCCTAACTGAGTAATCGTTATATGATGAATTAAAAAAGATATTTATTGATAAATTGAAGTATTATATGGATTTAAATTGAATGTACATGTGTTGGATTATGTGGTGTTGATCTTTACTTAAATATAAAGAAGTCTCGACTTGTTTAGGATAAAATGATTTAGAGTTGCGACACTAGCCACAAGATATCTCAACATGAGTATTAGAAAATCTAGTGTCACGATACTGGCCCAATGATGCCGCAACATTGGCCCTGTTTCCTCTACCTTATTGTTTTTTATCCAAAAAAATCTAGAACCAATCCTAAATGCAATCAAACTTATGAAAAAGAACCTAGAAATGATTTATAAAGTCTTAAATGACTTTAAAAATGTGTAAAAGATATTAATATTTATACTGAAATGTAGCATTCCTTACTCAGATTTAGCTACTAGCTCAGGGAATCGGGTCTTACAGTCTTATTTACTAAACCCTCGTTATATTAAGTTTCATCCCCTATTATATAAGAAAACTACCTCTTCTCTTATGAGATTCGTATGGCAAGATTCATCTGCCTAAGGTGCATATGCATTTAATTTGTCTAATTTCAGTAAGAACTGATGATTTTATGGAACTGGAAATCAAAATTGCAAGATGCAAGGCAACTGAATTCCAATCCAATTAAGGACAAAAGCCTAAATATTACAAGGTTGTTTCAATCTGCTATGGTCCTTGAGGCTATAAGAGAAACCTTCATCTTCTCAACATTCGATGCATCAATCTTGGAAGACTTGGTAATCTTTTCGACAGACCCGGAGTAGGTATGGTTCGAACATTTGCACTCCCAAAGGCGGAAATCGCGAAAGCCAAGTCCTGCCCATAGTTGTATTGATAATGGACAACTCCCACGGGGAAAATAAAAAGATCTCCAGTTTGAAGTGTCTGAGTATGTAACACATCATTTGCATCTACAAATCCGACTTTAAGAGAGCCTATAAGAAGAAAAAGAAGCTCGGCGGCATGAGGATGGCGATGGGACGGATTTAAGGAGCATGGAGGGAATTGCAGAACAGCATAAGAAACACCCTGACCATCTAAGGCTGGAAATTCTGCCTCGCTCACTTTCATAAACTCAAAAGCTGTCGGTGGATCGGCCACGATCAGGACACGAAAGGCAGTGTGTGTGAAGAAGTTTGCATCATCGGTGGTGATATTTGGAGGGATCACACAGTCAAGCTTAAGGTCTATCTTACTACCATGTATCACCTGGGAAAGCATTAGTACAAATAAAATGGCATGAATGCATGATATGATACCCATACCTGCAATTTTCAGATAATCTCCTAGGTACATAAAAGATGGTAAAACAAAAGCAAGTTATTAAAGGATTGTATATATTAAAAAGGAAGCTGAAGCTTAATAGTAACTTGACAAATTCTTCACCATATGCAAATGGCCGGCAGCTATGAAGAAATACAGTGCTAATATTTGTCTTGTATGTCATTTCTTGAACTTTTCACCAAAGGATCAAATATTGCGAGCCAATTTGCTCAAATTTATGATATTCCATATGCATAAAGACAGTTAACTGAAGCGTCTATTAAAGAATATGATACGGTCTAGTAAGACGATCAAAGGAAGACATGGATGCCGAACTCTGACTTAAAAATGATGGAAAAATGTTATTTAAAATACTGTAGTTAGTACGATAAAATGACATTAAGGTTTCGTCACAATTTTTAATGATATAAGGAAAGTAGAATTCCAATTTCGGGTAAAAAACGATGGTATACACTACAAAGCTGCTGCTGTACAAGAAAAATAATTCCATGATTTCTGAATAAAAACTGTAACCAAATGTGGGGTTTTCACTCTATCCGGTGGTTGTGGGGTCAATAATTTTTAAAAAAATTGCTTTACAAAATAAATTTTAATTTATATCACTAATAATTTTATAAAATAAAAATCTTATATAAAGTTAAATTATTCTCTTTCCATCTGTCTTATCTTTTATCTTCTTTAAAGAAAATTCTTTTTTTCTTTCTCTCTACAAATTTTATAAAATATATGATTAAACTTTCAATACTTTCAAGTGTATCTTATTAATTCGGTAACAATTCTTTTTTTCTTTTTAAATTTTAATGATTATTCTCTAAAAAATTAAGATGGTGACTTTGCTTGCAGTAGATTAAAAATTTTATGCAAATAAATAGATTTTTATTAGATGAATGATTTTGGAATATTGATGTTGTATGAAATTACTAATATTTTGATTAGGAAATAATTTTTAAAGGATAGTTAATACAAATCCTTGAATAATTTAGGATTAAATGTGTTTATGTTCTTATATTTCTTGAATATTGATTAGAAATTTAACATTTTTATTTAGAATATAATTATTTTGATTTATGCATCACATGGTGATGGCACCAAAAAATAATTAAGTTATTTTTATTTTTGTGAAAAGAATTATATTTATCATTACCCCGCCATGACGAATTGTGAATTCCTTTCAATTCAAAAGATAAAAGTGATATTGATAGGATATCAATTAATTTTTAATAATTTAAAATTTTATGGTCAATTTTTTACTAAAAGCAAACGTATTGGGGAAAAAAACTTATTAAGTTTGAAGTTATTTTTGTAACTATTTAGCTTGTATGAATTATTATTGGTTTAATACTAATAATATAGTTGGTTTTATGAAGGGTTTAAGATTTAGATTTATCTAATTATTATTTCAATAATTTTGTAGTACTTATCTTTACTTATATTATAAATTAATTTATCAAGGGAAAAAAATTTACATTAAATTATAAGACTTTTTAAAGTATATTACTTTTTTTTTAAAATTTAGCTCCACAATCAAAATTTTTAATTTTAATTTAATAATTTAATTAACAATGAAATATATTTTATTTAGTACCTAAATTTGTGCTTTAATAATATAAATATTTTGTTGCATAAGGGTACACGGTTTTTTTTAGCATGATCTCATTAGTTAACAGCATATGCAACATTCAAATTTCAAAAATTATATAATCTTAAAATTGAAAATTTTATGTGTATAAGTTAAAATGATTAATTACGTAAATTTGATAATTTTTTGTTTTTATATATTTTACATTTATTTTTATTTTCATTGAAAAAGTTTATTTGACATTAATAATCACATGTATAAATTTGGGTAATTCCTTAAAAAAATGGGTCCGAACCAATAAAAGTTTGCGTCACAAAATAAGAAAAGAATTAACCCAAAAGCTTGTGGAGTTGAAAGATAAAAATCCTGATGAAGAGTGATTAGCAGAGATCATTGAAGTCAAGCTAGCATTAAATATGGAAGTTGATAAAGAATAATTTTTTTGGGAATAGCATGCAAGGGAAAATTGGCTCAGAATGGGTGATCGTAACACAACGTTTTTTCACAACCGTGCATCCTATCACAAGAAGTGGAACATAGTTAAACGGCTTGAAGATGAGAATGGCAGATGGATTAAGGGGGATAACGAATTGCTAAATTTAACAACAGGATATTTTGTGGATCTTTCCTTCACAAAACTTGTGCAAGATTGCCAACATTTAAGGGCAGAAGTTCAACCTTGCATTCCTGGACATCTTAATGACGAGCTTTCAGCTAACTTTAAAGAAGATGAGTTGTGGGAAGCCTTAAAAACAATGGCTCCTTTAAAAGCATCAGGTATGGATGGGTTCTCTACTCTCTTTTTTTCAAAAAATATTTGCATTTTATAGGGAAGGATTTAGCTAGATTTTGTTTGGAATTTAGAACAATCAGAAAGAGCTAGGCACTATTAACAGTACCAACTTAGTTCTAATCCCTAAAGTCAATAATCCAATAAAGTGAGCTAATTTAGGCCAATTAGCCTTTGCAATGTAGCATATAAAATAATCTCGAAAGCTATCGTCAATAGGTTTAGAAAGGTTCATAGTTACTGCATTGAGGAAACACAAGGTGCTTTTGTCTCAAGTAAATAGATTATTGATAAAATATTAGTGGCATACGAATCGCTGCATTCCTTTAAGAAGAAACGATATGGGATTGGAAATTTTTCCCTAAAACTAGACATGAGCAAAGCGTACAATAGGGTAGAGTGGACTTCCATTGAAAACATGATGAGAAAGCTTGGTTTCTGTGAGAAGTGGGTATCTTTAATCATGCGTTGCATTAAAAGTGTCTCATATTCTATTGTGTTTAATGGTGGGAAAAGGATTGAATTCAACCCTACTAGAGGAATAAGGCAAAGAGACCCCTTAAGCCCATATCTTTTCATCATTTGCGAGGAAGGATTCTCAAGACTTCTAAACAATGCACGAAAAGATATCAGATCAGGTGATGAATTTTAAGAAGTCATTAATTTATTTTAGTAACAATGTCCATGATGCAGTCAAAAGGTAAAAAGGGAGTGATTTGAAGGTTCGAATAGCCAACAACCCAGAAAAATACCTTGGACTTCCAACGATGGTAGGAAGGAGGAAGATAAACGCCTTTTTTGAAATTAAAGAAAAAATTCTTAACAAAAGTACAAAATTGGAGTATTTGTAATTTATCTGTTGGAGGAAAAAGGGTGCTTATCAAAAAAAAGTTTCAAGCCATTCCACATGCTATGCAAGTTTTCAGATTACCAGTTTTATTATGTTGAGAGTTAGAGAACATTATGTGAAAATTCTAGTGGCGAAATTTAAAAATAAATAAGGGTATTAATTGGTGTAGTTAGGCATCATTATATATCCTTAACGCACAATGGGGGATTGGTTTTAAAGATTTATCAAGTTTTAATAAAGCCTTATTGGCAAAAAAAAGGTGGAAGCTAATCACCAACCCCACAAGTTTACTCGCGTAAGTAATGAAGTCTAAATACTACCCAATAAGTGATTTTCTTAATGCCAAATTAGGGGTTAACCCTTCATTTACCTGGAGGAGCATATGCGGCACTCGAGGTGTTCTAGAATCAAGCATGTGATGGAGAATTGGAGATGGAAAGTCAGTTAATATATGGAATGATGCATGGCTCCCTGTAGAAGAAAAGTTACAGTTTCAAAATATAGATTACAGGTACACATTAGTTGCAGATCTAATTGACCATGAATGTAATACCTAGAGAGAGGAAACCTTGAAGAGGTTGTTCCCCAAAGAATAAGTTAAAATAATTGATTCCATTTCCCTGGGGAACTCTTTGCAACCATATATCAAGATTTGGCGAGGGGACAGATCGGTGGAGTATACGACAAAAAGCGATTACAAACAATGTGTTAGAAAGGAACTAAACCTATTGGGGAATGAAATTACAACATTTTCAGAAAATACTAGAAAATTTTATACAAAGATATAAAGCTTAAGAGTCCCCAACAAGGTACGGATTAATCTATGAAGAATCACAAACAACGTATTGCCTACATTAAGTAATTTAAAAGCTTGTAAACTAAGGTATGATGCCCTGTACCCATTATGTGGAGAAGAAGATGAATCAATTAGCCATTTATTTAGAGATTGTAACCTTGTGAAACATGTCCTCCTACAAATGACAATAACAATGGCACACACATGTCAATCAAACATGGAAACAGTGGTTAGTTAAGACTTTCAATATCAACATAGAGTTGTACATGTCTAGCAGTTTCACTATAGGCAATATGGTATAATAGAAACAAATACTATCATGAAGGTATTTGACAAAGTTCATACAAGATTGTGGCTTTTATTAAAGCATACATTACAAAGCTTGCCATGCTGCAGGAAGCAACAACATGCAAATTCAATATGGAGAAAACCCAGTGGGAACTCTGATAGAAAGTCATGTAACTGTGAATTTTGATATCGCGTTTAACGAACAAAGCAATAAAGTAGTTTCGAAAATAATTATCAAGAATTGTATAGGGCTAGTTATGGGTTCAGATACTTACCCGATAAACAATATCCATGACCAAACAACCGCTGAAGCTTATGCATGTATCCAATGAGTGGTTTTTAAAAGAGAAATAGGATTTGACAAAGTTATCATTCAAGGCGATTCAAGGACCGTCATAAAAAAGCTACAAAATATGGAATATGAAAGATTAGTAATTAGGAGTATTATAAATGATATACAAGAAAAAGGCAAGAAACTTCAAGCATTTTGCGTTTGTTGCGTACCATGGGAAGCTAATGGGGCGGTGCACATGGTGGCTGCATGGGGGAAAGGAACTGTCTGTCCGACTTATTGGTTAGAAGAAATGTCGTTGGAGTTTGAGCCTATAGTTTTAAGAGAACAACGATGATGTGTTTAGAGGAAGTAATTGTAACACCCCTTACCCGTACCCGAGGCCGAGATAGGATACAAGGCATTACCGAACACATACACAGTCATTCATGCAAAAAGTCAGGCTGTAAATTTTTTTCCTTAAAACAACCTCATTCATACATACACAAATTGTCCCTAATATAGGCCTACGATGCCCAAAACAACCATCAGAAAAGAATCGGGACTAAATCGAAAACTTTTAGAAAAGTTTGGGAAATTTCCCTAATACAGAGCCACATGCCCGCGTGAGACAAGGGACACACCTGTGTGCTCTCTACACGTACGTATCTTTTGGCCATGTAACTCTCTGACTATGACGTCAACATCAATTTAGTGTCACACGGCCGTGTGGCCAGACCGTGTGGTCAATTGAAATTAAATGAATTTTCCATAAAAAAGGTGCAAACTTCACACGGCCAGAGTACACGCCCATGTGGGTAGGTCGTGTCCCTCACACGGACAAGACACATGGTCGTGTCTTAGTCCGTGTGTTTACTACTGAGCATACTGACTTGCGAAAATAGGGTACAGGGGACACACGGCCATTCCACACGCCCGTGGGACAGACCGTGTATCACATACGGTCTAGACACATGCCCGTGTGTCTACCTATGTAGACCATTTAAAGGTTATTTTCGAAGCCAATTGTCACTCTTAATCATTCGTACATTGAAACATATTTCATAGTATGCAACATGACATATTTAGACACTCAAATATTCAACACCATGGAACTCTCATATCTTTATAATGTCATCCTAATGCACATTCATTTTGTTACACCATTTAGAAGCATTCCACACCAATTTAATGCATTATTAAGCTTGTTACCATAATTTCAAATTATGCATTCATGACTATAGTCATTTTAAGCCATTAAGTTATCCCTTATCTTTAAACATCTAGTTCATAGTTTATAGTAAATTCAACAAGAAATAACACATCACATCATCAAGGCACTAACACATGCATGCTTGGGTAATTAGGTTACAACCCAATGATCAAATATAAGCCATATCTCATGGCCATTACAAAATGAATCATCAACATCATAGGCCTTCACAATTTGGCCAAATAGCATGGCACATAACACAAAATAACCAAGTTTCCTATACATGCCATACTCAAAATAACAATTTCACTATACCCAATGATCTTTTGATAGTGTGATCGAATACTCCGACAGCTTCCGACCCCCGAGCTAGCTTGGCGGAACTACAAAGGATGGAAAGAAAAAGAGGGTAAGAATTAAAGCTTAGTAAGTCCACATGCAAATAATATGCAATGGTAGTAAGAAATCTACATGCAAAGACATAATAACATATACATAAAGATAATTCATCATTCAAACCTTTTGGCTTACTTATCATATGTACATATATACATGCTCATCACTAATCGTTCTTTACTAAGGCATTATTCATAGGTTTAGCATGCATACCTGTACTTATCGTAGTATATCATATAACCATACCTCTTCAACATGCCCTTATCGGGACTTTCATCACATTCATTGTATTACCCGTTAAACACTCGGATTACTATTGGATATACAAAAACTTGCACATAAGTGTCACATAACATACGTAACCGAAGCTACCTCATAACATGTAGTGCTTGTAATGGAGCTACTCACGGGCTTGCACATATAAGCTATCGATTAAGGTGTAACTACACAGGCTGCTCGCAAAAGTTGTCAGGTATCCGACCACTCAAGGGTTACCTAGCCACCGGTAGGACACACAAGACCATTGCCTGAAACTCAATCACATGTATCTATCCATTATGAACTCAGACCATTCCACGAGCTTGGATGCTCGCATCCATAATGAACTCGGACCACTCAACGAGTTCGGATGCTAGATATATCACAAACCTAGACCACTTACTTAATTCCTAGAGACATGTCACTTGCATCCTAGACTATTCCTAAGGTTCAAACGGGATTTTTCTCACTTGCACAAGGCATACTTTGTCATGCTTGCTCGTGATGTCGTATGTAAAGGCCAATTATCATTTATGCTTTCATAACAACCATTAAGTATATAACTCATAATAACAAGAAAAATATTTATCACAATATATCAAAACATTAAAAATATGCTACAACACCACATTATTTGCATATGCACTTACCCCGGTACAAAAATGATGATAATCGAGCCTAATTGTCGTATACTTTATTCTTCCCTCGATCAAGACTTGGTTCACGTTTTTCTTGATCTATAATACCAAATTTAACTTTTTTATTAATCACATTATTCAAATCAATCCATAATTCATGCCTTGGAAAAACTACCTTTTTACCCCTAACTTTTCACTTATTTACGATTTAGTCCCTAGGCTCGTAAAATGAAATGCATGTATTTTCTTTGTTACCCAGTCCTAGCCAAATTTTCCTTGTACTCATAACAGCCCATATTTTCATAAAAAATCATATTTTTATCACTTATTTTACATCTTTTACAAAATGGTCCCTTTGAGGTGTTTTCATGCAAAATCACCTAGTAAAATATATTGAACACATGAAACTATCATATTCTTCCATTAAACATCAAAACACAAACTTCTCATTCATGGATCAAAATTCCAACATGAACCCTAGATTAAAATATGGTTAGAAACGGGTACATCATGTTACGAGGATTTAAAAAATGTAAAGAACATTAAAAACGGGGCTAGAGCGGACTTACTTCCAAGCTTGAAAAGTTTGAAAACCCTAGCTATGGTTCTCCACAAATTTGGCAGCTAAGGAGGAAGATGGACAACATTTTCACTTGATTTTCCCTTTTTATTTCATTTAAGTACCAAATGACCAAAATGCCCTTAGGGTTTTTCTTTCAAATTTTTACTATGGATGTCCATTTTTGTCCAAAATTATAAAAATTGTTCAAATTGCTAATTAAGACCCTCTAATTCATAATCTAAAGCAATTTCATGCTTAAAGCTTCTAGAATGCAAGTTTTTCATTTTATTCAATTTGGTCCCTAAGGTTCAATTAGACATTTTTTGCATAGAATTTTTTCATGAAACTTTCACATAAGCATGCATTCATATTATAGACCTCGTAGAAATCATAAAATAATTATTTCTATCTCAAATTTGTGGTCTCAAAACCACTATTTTGACTAGGCCTTAATTCGAGATGTCACAGTAATATCGATGGTGTGATGAACTGAGTCCAAAGGTGTGATCGAAGCTTCGTGGAACTCAAAAAATTGTGGGATATGGGGAAATAGGATGAAGATTGAAATATTAAGGTTACCAGGTCCTTCGACGGGCAAACATTCAGCAACAAAGTGATAGAAGGAAAGGGAAGAGAAAGTTAGGATTAGGGTTTTTTCAGTTTTTGTTTTTTAGTATTATATAGAAACGTTTTACTTTCTCATTGCAAAAGTTAAGGGCCCGATTTCAAGTTTTAGGAAATGCAAAACCGAGGCACAACCCAAGGTTTGTAGTTATAGGACGACAGATGGCAATGGTAGATGGATTAAGGTTTTTTTTTAGGATTTTTTATTTATTAGTTGGCTTTCCTTATACAGTAAAACCTCTATAAAACAATACCCTTAGGACATTAAAAAATTATTATTTTATTAAGGTAACTAGTTTATCGGTAAATGAATATTTTATTTATGCATGGATTTTTTTTATCAAAATCCAATATGCATGTAGGTACAATGAATCAAAGTTAATTGGTTCATGTAACCAAAAAGGAAAAAAGAGTTAACGGTTTCAAAATCCAATACGTATATATTCATTGGATTGATTAAAAATTTTATTATAAATAAACATATGTACATATCAAAATATTGAAATTCATATAATCTTTTTGTAACACCCTATACTCAACCTAAACGAAAAGGCCAAGTCTGAAGAGTTACATCGAATATTTCTCAAAACATAACTCTTGAAACTAAGTTTTTTTAAAGTCATCCATAAATTTAACAACATAAAGTTTAATCTGAGTTCATCATCTTAATAAGTCGAATTCCTCGAATATACTGAAAATAAACCACTAATATGGATGACAATAAAAGCTAATACATAATATGATCGAGTTCCTGACCCACTGACCCGATCAAGTCTGTGCGTCACCTGTAATTTAATCAATAGACAAAATGAATTAGCAACGTAATAAGGAAAATAATTACATATTCAGTAGAGCTGTAAGTAGATTTAAATTTTGAATCAGACTCAGAAGGCAATTTGTTCAATTAACAGACCAGAATAGACTAGACAAATAACAAGTCAAATTATTGTCAGATTAGAATAGATCAGAACAGATGCAATTATCCTACCCCCATTTGGTACACACCATCTCTGACCAACTTAACACACGAAAATGAGTAATTAATACTCATACAGCCCTACACACCACGTAGTGCCAATATGACACATTCCATTAATTATAGGCTAGCTGCCAAACTAGATTACAAATACTGATGGTTTAACCAGTGATTTAGAATAGAGCACTTCCTCATTTACACAAATTCCCACCCAAATGTAGATGCAGATTTCAAATGTCAGTTAATACATAGATATATACGACCATTTAGATACAAGTCATCCTCGTACAAGATAAATCAATATCATTAACAATTTTCACACACAATATACATATGAATTTTCAGTACTCAGTCTCAGATAACGAAATAATGCTTTATACAGTTTAATTCAATTCATATGGACCCCATAGAAGGCCTGTATTCGTATCATATGATGCTTGTGGCCCGAGGGAAGAATTCTAAATATTACTCCACATGCCCGTATGGTTTCACATGGCCTGAATATCTGGCTCGTGTGGTTCCACACGGCCTAGCACACGCCCGTGTGTTTGCCCGTGTGCTTCACACAACCCAACACACACCCATGTCACTTGCCCATGTGGTCTTAATGCACAAACAATGTGTTACACGGCCTTAATACACACCCATGTCTTTGGCTTGTGTGAACCCTACACAAAACATTCCCACACACAGTGTGGACACACGCCCGTATCCTTAGCCTATGTGTCTCTAATTCGTGAATAGTGAGTTACATGACCATGTGGTATCAACGGCCACATTTTTCGGCATCTGAAATTCGTAAAAAATCAAATTTTTGTGCACACCTGAAGTAGTCTCAAAATAGGAACAACGTAGAAGACTCCCAAAGCCTAAAATGACCATTCAATAACTCAATTGACAACTTAATTGAACGAAAATTCTAATTTAAAGTCAAACTAAACTATGTCGAAAACTTCAACACAAAAACCTCAAAATGCAGAATATTCACTTACTAATGATCGTTCGACCCCTAAACCAAAATTAAATTGTCGGAGGAACATTCCTCGCAGGATCTTTGCCTAAATGGAAGCAAAATGAAGAGTTAACGAGAGCTTGAGAAATCCCTATAGTAACATTCAAACTCATAATGCCACGACGAAAACAATGAAAACAGAACAAAACAACGATAAACTTACGCAGAACCCTTCGATTGAAACAATGAACAACACAACAACTTTGATTTAATCCGCTGACAAAGTTACCAACGTAATAAAAAAGAAAGAAAGAAAAGGAAATGGAAGAAAAGGAAAATCAAAAATAAAATAAAAGGGAAAAAGAAGAATGAATGTTAATAAAAAAAATAAACTAACAAAAAGGTTTAAAACGTTTAATAGATAACACACAAAAGATTATTTCTCTATCGACTGAGTAAAGATTCTAAAATAGGATCAGAGAGTAATAAAATGCTTAACCAGTAAACCAATAGGCTTATTCTTGACACAAATTAACAAGGAATTAAACTTAAGTCAGTTACTCGAAAATAGAGATTAACCTAGGCTAAAATAACAAAACTTCTCAAAGATGAGACTCTAACCCCTTATCTCAAGCACACAAATAGTACTCATAGCCACAAATACAAAGATTTAATTACAAAAAAAAAATTCAACAGTCAAATATTTAAATTCTGAGGCATTACAACTCTCTCTCCTGTAAAAGAAATTTCAACCTCAAAATTTACCTGACTCAAATAAATAGTGGTATTACCGATGAATGGAATTATCGAGTTCCCAAGTGGCTTCCTTTGTGCCGTGATTCCACCATAATACCTTAACCAAAGGGAAAGTTTTCTTCCTCAATAATTTGACATCCCGATCTAAGCTCTAAACAAGTTTTTCCTTAAAAGTCAGATCTGGTCAAACCTCGATCTCCACAATAGGAATGATGTGCGACAAACCAGACCGATACCGCCTCAATATTGAGACATGGAACACATTATGAATTTGATCCAACTCAGGAGGTAATTCTAGCTAATAAACAACAAGTCTAACACATTTTATAATACAGTAAGGCCCAATGAACCTCGGGCCCAACTTTCCTCTATGTCCAAATTGGAAAACCTTTTTCTACGCAGACCCTTTCAAGAATACCCAATCACCTACAAAAAACTTGATATCTTTTCTCTTTAAGTCTGCATATGATTTCTGTTGGTCAGAAGCAACTTTAAGATGGTTTCAAATCACATAGGAGTACAATGCTTACAACCATACAGAGCCTCGTAAGGTGCCATCTGAATACTAGTCTGGTAGATATTGTTGTATGCAAATTAGCCAACGACAAATAATCCTCCCAACTGCCCTGGAAATCAATTACACAGCCCTAAATTATATCCTCTAGAATCTAAATAACTCATTCAAACAGTTCGCCGGTCTGAGGGTGATACACAATACTGAAATCTAATCGAGTGCCTAGCACCTTGTGAAGCTTCTTCCAAAACCGAGAAGTAAAACTGTGACAACCCAAATTAGACCCTGGTCGGAATGTGGTTTCGAGACCACATTACCGAGCCAAAAATTTATTTTCGTGTTTTAATTGCATAAATTGTTGTGTGACAGTGAATGTATGAGAAATTAAATGCTTAATATTAGCATGAGGATTGTGAATTCATTCAAAAAGGACCTAGTTGACGAAGTTAGGAAAGATGATAGATGAATTATAAGGATTAATTAATAATAGGTTGAGGAAGCATGGCTTTGCATGTCAATTTGCCCATAAAAATTCATGGTGGCCGGCCAAGGAGTGATAATGCTCCACTCATTCTAATTTAATATGTTTCTTTGGTAAACAAATGATGGGGATAATAATAGAAAAGGGAACAAAAAAAAATGGGTGTCATACTTGCCATCTCCTAGCCGAAAAACCAAGAAAAAGAAGGGGAGAAAAGAACTTGGAAGGAATTCGGCCATTGCTTGTGCCTAGGGAGAGTGTTTGATGTTGTGGCATGAAAAATGAGGGAGTTTGAATGCTTAATAAGGAGGGAAGAAGGAGTGTTCATATTTTCTTTCTTTTGCAATTGTTCTAACTAGAGGAAGAAGAGGAAGCAAGATTCGGCCAAGGTGGTCCTTTAGACCAAGGTATGTTCAATGATATTTTTGGAAGCTTACCCTACCTTTGGGGTGATGAGTCTAGATTCTATCTATTCCATGGTTGGATTTGGGGTTGTTGGAGAGTTAGGATTCGGCTAAGGAGTTTAAAAATAAAAGCTAGTTGATACCTTGATGCTATTAGCATGCTAGTTATATGGATGTGTTAAGTTGCTTGTTATGTTAGCATGAAAGTTGAAAATTGTTAAGCTATTTTGTTGGAGGTGCCGAACTTAGGACTAGGAAGAGAATGAGTATTCGGCTAACATAGTGGAAAGGTGGTGTTGCCGATTGCTAGATTTAGACTAGGGGAGTGGCTATAATGGGCATTAAGATGTGGGACTTAAGAAATGTAGTTATATGTGGACTTACATGATGTTACAAATAGATGTGAAAATATGCTAGATTAGGAAAACTCGATTAAGTGTTCATGAGATGAAATTAGGTGTTTAAATGATGTTATAGTTGACATTGTACATGTATACATGCATTTCGGCCATGGTCTTTGCTTGAATTTGAGATTTGTAATGTGATTTTCCTAAATTGTCTATGAATTTTTGGTTGTTGATTCCATGGTAATGGTATATTGAATCCATGAAAATTTAGTAAGGTTGCATTCGGCAACTTGCTTGGAATTAAAAATTGATGTCTAAGCTTAGGTGATTTCGATGATGATATATATATATATATTCATAAGTATATTTAGTTGATTCGGCTTTGGAAGTTGCATGAGGCTATTGGCCGAATATACTAACATACATATACATGTGAAATTGGATTGTAAATATTTAGCAAGGTGGTTAAACTAGTTAAATTATTGATTTAGCTCAAGGAGTTAAAGGAGGTGAATCGAGCAAAGGCAAAGAAAAGGTTATCGAGTAGCCGAGTTGGAACCGTCTTACCCAACACGAGGTAAGTCATTAAGCATGTAGTTGGTATTATTTCAAATGGTCATAATGTGTATGTATTGATGCTGAATGGAATGAATAAATATACATATATATATATGCATGTACGTATGTGATGATGAAATTGTTGAATGAAAGAAAAGAGGTAAGATGTACTGAGTTGTTGATCTCGGCACTAAACGTGCGGGATAACCATTTATGACCATGAGATTGGCGCTAAGTGCGCGGGATTAAATTGTACAGCACTAAGTGTGCGATTCGACTATGTTGCACTAAGTGTGCGAAATGAATATGATGCACTAAGTGTGCGAATTGACCATGCGGCACTAAGTGTGCGAGTTTGACTATGTAGCACTAAGTGTGCGATTTGATTACGTAGCACTAAGTGTGCGAGTTGATTATATAGCACTGAGTGTGCGGGCTCAATATACATTCGTGAATCATTATGGACACTATGTGTGCGACACTATTGAGTCGATCGCGGACAGCGGATCGGGTAAGTGTCTTGAGTACATGGCTAATAGGTGCTATGCTTATACTTGGTGTTGAGCTCGGTAAGTTGAACTTATGTGACAAATATACTTGAAGTCACGTACATAAAATTTATCATAGAATGGGTGAAAGGCCGTTTAGTTGTATGTTTGTAACGAAAATAAAATGATTTATGAAAATGCCTCGAATATCCTATTGATGAGTATGTGGATTGTGAATGCATCAATTGGTATGAAATTGAATCGATAGGTTGGAGGAACTATGGTATGGTTCGGTATGGATGGAGTAAATTGTCTCATTCCATTTTGTTTCCTCTTGTGATAATGTTATTGATGTATAGTAGTGCATTGCTTATGACTTACTGAGTTATAAACTCACCCGGTGTTTCCTTGTCACCCATTATAGGTTGCTTGGACTCATCTATTTTTTTTTGGGGTCGGGCCGTCATCGAAGTCATCACACCGGATAGCAAGTTTTGGTATTTTCTTCTTAGTTGGCTTAGAAGAACATTTTGGCATGTATAAGCTATTACGTTGTGTTTGAATTTTGGCATGTAAACTTTAAGCCATGCGAAAATGGCACGAATGTTCGATTGAGTTGGATCAAGGGTAGGCATGAAATGGACCTAGTTACTTTCGTAACAGATGCTGGCAGCAGCAGTGTCATGAGATTGAAAAATCACTAAAAATAGTAGGAGTGGAATTAATTGATGAATAAATTATGTAATCGAAGCTCGATGAGTCTGCTTTCATGAGGAAGTAACGAAAAGATCATATGGGCAGTATATTAAGAGATAATCAGATTTTTGTGGGACAGGGCCAGAACGGTTTCTGGATTCCCTGCTCCGACTTTGGAATTTCATTAAAAATTAACCAGAGATAATTATGGGTCGTACCATATATGTACAGATTCCTCTCTGAGTCTAGTTTTCATAGAAACAAACGGCATTTGCATTGGAGCCCCGTGCAGGGAGATATCCAAGTCGTAATGGGCAAAGGTCAGTGTAGTCGACCCCTGCAACTTGGGAGACTTTGACTAATAAACTGTACTAATTGGCCCGACCAAAAATTCTAGAAAAAAATACATAGATGGGTACATGAGTCTAGTTTCTGGGAAAAATTACGAAACTGATTTTCGAGTTACGAAACTCAAGATATGATTTTTAGAACGACTAGTACACAGATTGGGCAGTGTCTGGAAAATAAATTTTGACTTAAGGGGGTTAAAGCCAGTTAACACCTCGTGTTCGACTCCGGTGTCGGTTTCGGGTTCGGGGTGTTACAAAAACGTGGATCTTTGTCTGAAATAATTGAGACTGAAACTCCATACAGTATTACGATTTCAGAAACATACAATTTAGTGAGCTTCTACAATGAGTAATCTGTCCTGATAAGAAGGAAATAAGCAGACTTGGTCAATTGATCAACGATAACCAAACTGAATCTTTTTCAGTGGATGTTAAAGGCAACCCACTAACAAAGCCCATTGTTACATGCTCCCACTTCCACAGAGGGATCTTAATTGGCTGAAAGAACCTAGAAGGTAACTAATGCTCATCCTTGACCTTTTGACACATCAGGGAGTGTGACACAAAGGTAGTCACTTCCCATTTTAGACTAGGCCACCAGTAAAGTTCTTAAAGGTCCTGATACACTTTATTTCCACTAGGATGCATAGCATAAGGGCTACTATGCACCTCTTGTAGAATCGATTGCCTCAACTCTTTGCCGTTGGACACACAAATTTGATCCTCAAAACACAAAACCTTATCACCGTTCGAACATAAATATGAAGTTTCACTCGTATCAATCTATCGTAGATGCTGAACTAGGGATTCATCATTCAACTATTTAGTTCGAATATGATCAACCCAAATTAGTTTAACCTACAGTTCAGCTAGCAAACTCCCATCCTCAAATAAACTCAGACGAGTGAACATCGCCCTCAGATCGATCATCGCTCTACAGCTAAAAGCATCGGCGACCACATTAGCCTTACCGAAATGGTACTCTATCATGGAATCATAATCTTTAAGCAACTTGATCCATCTATGCTGCCTAAGATTTAACTCCTTTTGAGTTAACAGGTACTTGAGACTCTTATAGTTGGTGTAAATGATACACCTCTTACCATACAAGTAATGCCTCTAGATTTTTAGAGAAAACACGACTATAGCTAGCTCAAGATCGTGAGTAGGTTAGTTACCCTCATACGATTTCAACTATCGCGACGCACAAGTTACCACTTTACCATCCTGCATCAAAATACATCCCAGACCGACGTGTGACTTATCACTGTACACCACAAACTCCTTACCCGACTTAGATTGAACCAATATAGGAGCTTAAGTCAGAACTAACTTGAGCTTTTCAAAGCTCGACTACTACTCGCTAGACTATACAAACTGGATATTCTTATGCAATAGCTTAGTTAGAGAAGACGCAATTAGAGAAAATCCTTCAGTAAACCTCTCTGGTAGTAACCTGCTAAACATAAAAAACTTCAGGGTTCAGGCACATTCTTTGGTTGTTTCCACTCAACTACAAACTCAATTTTCTTGGGACCAACTCAAATCCCCTCAGCGGTCACTACATGTCGCAGAAAGGAAACCTCCTACAACCAGAATTCACACTTGCTAGACTTAGAATACAACTGCTTTTCATGGAGTATTTGCAGGACAATACGAAGGTGCTCATTATGCTGAGACTCGGTCTTGGAATAAATTAAAATGTCATTAATAAAAACTACAACAAACTGATCAAAATATGATTGGAACACTCGATTCATTAAATCCATAAATGCAACCAGAGCATTTGTCTAATTGAAAGGCATAACCGGGAACTCGTAATGTCCGTAACAAGTCCTGAAGGTAGTCTTATACATATTAGTCTCTTTAGCCCTTAAATTGATGGTAACCAAAATGGAGGATAATTTTAAAGAACACGGATGTTCCTTAGAACTGATCAAATAAATCATTGATCCTTGGTAGCAGATACTTATTCTTTACTATCAGCATCTTTAGTTGACGATAA
This sequence comes from Gossypium hirsutum, assembly GCF_007990345.1. NCBI lineage: Eukaryota > Viridiplantae > Streptophyta > Magnoliopsida > Malvales > Malvaceae > Gossypium > Gossypium hirsutum. The sequence goes on from NC_053427.1 coordinate 55,101,229, forward strand.
TTTATATACATTCTCATTGATCCGTCTTTCTTCTTAATAAACAGAACCTATACTCCCCATGGGGACACACTTGGTCTAATATTTCCTCAATTGAGAAGTTTCTGGAGTTAAGCTTTTAGCTTTGCAAGCTCCTTCGGTGCCATGCGATAGGCTACAATCGACACAAGAGAAATACTTGGTAACAGATCAATACCAAACTCTTATAACAATGAAGAACAAGTATCCTTTGCCAATGATAGATAATTTATTCAACCAGTTAAAGGGAGCCACGGTGTTCTCCAAGATAGACTTGAGGTCTAGTTACTATCAGTTGAGAGTTAAAGAGCAAGATGTACCGAAGACTACTTTTTGGACGAGATACGAGCATTATGAGTTCCTTGTCATGCCCTTTAGCTTGACTAATGCCCCGGTGGTGTTTATGGATTTGATGAACCTCATTTTTTACTGTATTTGGATAAGTTTGTAGTCTATTTCATTAGTGACATAATTATTTAATCGCATGATGAGGGTGAACACGCGAAGCATTTGAGAATTGTGTTACAAACCTTGAGAGACAATAAATTGTACGCCAAGTTCTTTGGCTTAAAGAGGTCAGATTTCTAGGACACATTGTGTCGGGTGATGGGATTGGAGTTGACCCAAGCAAGATCTCGGCTATTGTTGAGTGGAAACCACCGAGGAATATGACTGAGGTTCGAAGCTTTTTGGGATTGGTCAGATATTATAGACGGTTTGTAAATGGATTCTCTATGATAGCTACGCCAATGACTAGGTTGCTGCAAAAAGATGTCATGTTTGAATGGACAAAAAAGTGCCAACAGAGTTTCGAGAAATTAAAAGCTTTGTTGACTGAAGCCCCAATGTTAGTGCAACCTGAGTCGAGCAAGGATTTTGTGATATATAGCGATGCCTCCTTGAATGGTTTGGGGTGTGTGCTTAAGCAAGAAGGCAAGGTTATAGCCTATGCCTCAAGACAACTTAATCCACACTTGAGAAATTACCCAACCCATAACTTGGAACTAGCAGCTATAGTGTTCGCATTAAAGATTTAGAGACACCATTTGTACAGTAAGAAATGCCGAGTATTCACCGATCATGAGAGTCTTAAGTACTTCATGATTCAAAAGGAGTTGAACCTACGACAATGACGATGGTTAGATCTATTAAAGGATTATGAGTTGATTATCGACTACCTCCCAGGAAAGATGAATATGGTCGCCGATGCATTGAATAGAAAATCATTATTTGCGTTAAGACCATTGAACGCCAATTTGGAATTGTTAGATAATGATTCAGTTTTGGCAAAGTTGAGAACTAGACCAATATTTCTGCAAGAAATCCATGAAGCCGAGAGCAATGACAAAGATTTACGAGTTAATAGAACTCAGTGTGAGTTGCGGATTGAATCAAATTTTTGGATTGGTATCGATGGATGTCAAGATTGAGTTTGTGTACCCAAGGACAATGAGCTTATTTAGAAGATTCTACGAGAAGAGCATAGTGGTTGTTTGTCCGTCCACCCGAGTAGTGTAAAAATGTACAATGATTTGAAGAAAGTGTACTGGTGGTCGAGGATGAAAAGAGACATTTCAGAATTCATTTCCAAATGTGTAGTGTGTCAATAAGTGAAGGTTGAACACGAATTACCTTTGGGTCTACTTTAGCCTATCACAATCCCTGAGTGGAAGTGGGATCGGATTACCATGGATTTTGTGACGGGTTTGCCATTAACCCCGAAGAAAAAAGATGCTGTTTGGGTTATTGTGGATAGGCTAACAAAGTTGGCACATCTCATACCATTGCATACCGACTACTCCCTTGAGAGATTGGCTGACTTGTATATTTTCGAGATTGTGAGGCTACACGGGATACCCTTGTCGATTGCTTTAGATAAGGATCCGAGATTGACCTTGAGGCTTTGGAAAAAAGCAACAAGAGGCTTTGGGGACTAAGCTGAGTTTTAGCACAGCATTTCACAAATTGACTGTCAATCGAAAAGAGTGATTCAGATTTTAGAAGATATGTTGCGGTGTTGTGTTCTCAAATTTCAAGGTAGTTGGGAAAAGTATTTGCCATTGGTTGAATTTGCTTATAACAACATTTATCAAGAAAGTTTGAAGATGGTGCTTTATGAAGCTTTGTATGGGCGAAATTGTTGAACACCCTTATATTGGACCGAGCTTAGAGAGAGTCAGATTCACGGGGTCGATTTAAAGTGATTCATGACTGCTTGAAGGCCACCTCGGATAGGTAGAAATCATACGCGGATTTGAAATGAAAGGAAATTGAGTTTCAAGTCAATGATAAGGTATTTTTAAAAGTATCTCTGTGGAGGAAAGTCCTCAGGTTTGGTAGAAAAGACAAGCTGAGTCCTCATTTCATAGGACCTTATGTGGTTACCGAGAGACTAGGGCCAGTAGCCGACTGATTGAATTTGCCATTGGATTTGAAAAAGATTCACAATGTGTTTCATGTGTCCAAGCTACGTTGATATAGATCAGACCCTTCCCATTGATTATGTTGTTAGAGGTTGAGATTCATCCGGACATGACTTAGAGTGAAGAGCCGGTCAAGATTTTAGCTCAAGAAGTCAAACAATTAAGAAATAAGAGTATAGCACTTGTGAAAGTTTTGTGGCATAAACATAGAATCGAGGAAGCCACATGGGAACCTGAGGAGACTATGAGAGATCAGTACCCGAACTTATTCACCAGTCAGATTTTTTAGGACGAAAATCCCTAAGGGGAAGAAATGTAAAAGCTTGATTTTTGGGGGTAAACGAAATAGTGGTCTCAGGACCACAAATCCGGATTTGACTAAAATATTTTTTCATTTTTTTGGAATCATTGCATGTTTATATTAGTGTACAAAAAATTTGGAGAGTTAATTTTGATGTTTGTGAGCCTAATTGCAAAAGGACTAAATCGCATAAAGTGCAAAAGTCCTAATTTGATAGCTAAAGGTGTTATTATATTAGAGAAAAAAAATTGATGGATTTTAAAGGGCAATTAGACCCTTAAAAGAAAGCATAGCTGGCCATAAAGTCAAAAAGGAGATAAAATTTTCAGATTTGGTAAGTTTGGTGCCTTATTTTTTACTAAAATAGAAATAAATAAAGGAAGGATGATATCATCCATTTTTCATCTTCTTTCTCTACCAAAAATCATCCAATAAATGGGGTTTTAAAGCTTAAAATTTTTAGCACAGGTAAGTGATTTCATTTACTTTGTTGATGATTTGTGTACTTTTGAGACGCTTGAAGCATGAGCTTTCAAATGAGAGGTCTATTTTGCAAAATGGTTGAAAGTATAGGGTTTTTCCATGGGAGCATCTAGGGTGTTTTCTGAAATTTTATGGAAGAATATGAGCCTTGGTTGTGACATAAACAATTTTTGTGAAAGATGTTAGCATGGAAACACCTAAAGGGACCATTTTGCATTAGCTATAAAATAGATGAAAAATGTGTGAAATAGTAGGAATTTGGAGTTTCTATAAGTGTCAAAGAGTTTGGATAGTCTCAAGGAACAAATAAATCTGATAAAAATCAATTTTCGAGCCCAGGGGTAAAATGGTAATTTTGCAAAAGTCTAGGGCAAAATGGTCATTTAGCCCAACTGTGAATTGTTGAGTGGTTAGGTTGATAAAGTGGCTTAATAAGTGCATTTTGTTATTATAGATCAAGAAATACTGAGTCCGAACCTAGACCAGGGGAAAACGAAGCAAACCGACTAAATCGGCTAGTCGCCACATTTTGTAATCCGAGGTAAGTTGTATGTAAGCAATACAACTACATTGATGATATATGTGTTTGAATTGCATCAAAATTATTATAGCATGAATTGTTCGACTTGTGGAAATAAGAAAATGTGATGAGAGTAGAGATACTGAAATTTCCGTTAAAACCCTAGAGAAATAAATTGGATATTCATGCCATAACGATGAGGTCATTTGTGAGAGCTAGTGTAAGACTATGTCTAGGACATGGCATCGACATTGAGACGAGTGCTAGTGTAAGACATGTCTGGGACATGCATTGGCCTCGAGATGTAAGCCAGTGTAAGACATATCGGGGACATGCATAGGCTACGAGATGGTATTCAATGGAAGACCATGTCTGGGACATGGCTTTGACTTAAGATATAAGCCAGTGTAACCATGTCTGCGACATGGCATCGGCACCTTACCCCACGTTTGAGGCTATTGTATATCCGATAGCATTCCGAATGGTTCAACGGTGGAAGTTCTGATTTCTAGTTAATGAGGAAAGTATAACTGTGTTGTGAGTGACACAAGTACCTATTTTGTAGGTATAAAATGTGAGCCACCTTATATGTTATATGATGTGTATTGAGTATTGATGAGTAAGTTTTGCTTATGCCCACTTGTGTATTATGATACTTGTTGATGAATGGCAAAGTATTGTTGTATAATTATTTATATGCAACTTACTAAGCTTTATGCTTACTCCCTCTCCTTTCCTTTTTCTCATAGTGCCGCCTAACTAGCTCAAGGATCACCTGAAGTCAGAGATATCGATCACACTATCAACCGAAGCACTCGGTATAGTTGGATTTGTATTTTTGAATATGGCATGTATAGGACTTAGACTTTATTATTTTGTGTCATTGAGGTTTGGCCATATGTATTGGCTTGGGTTGGAAACCCTTCAATTTGTATCAAGCCTTGAATGATGGCTAACATTCATTTTTAATTTATAAAAGATGCATTATCATGGTTGAATGAATGTCTATTGTGGCTGATTTGGTTATACAAATTATGCTTATTTTGGTATTTGTTGGTATTTGTATAGAATTACATATGTAAGGGTGGCAATGGGGCTTGGTAAATAGCCTTATATTGTCCACACAGGTAGTCAAACAGGCCTGTGTCTAGGCCATGTATAACACACGGTCTATCCCATGGGCGTGTGGTCTAGCCATGTGTCCCCTGCACGTAAAAATTTTAAGTTAATATGCATGATAATAAACACATGGGTAGAGACATGCCCATGTGTCTCAGCCGTGTGAAGTGCGCGACCTAGCACACGGACGTGTGCCTTGGCCATGTGATATTTTGGGGTTGTTGACAACAAAAACAGAATGTCCATGTTTTTGTACACGGGCTAGTAGACGGGCGTGTCGTGGCCTTGTGAAGGACACGGGTTAGGCACACGAGCGTGTGCCAGGCCGTGTGAAAACCCCTGTAGGTGTTCATTTAGAATAAATTCCACATGAGTAGAGGATACGAGCGTGTCCCTATATTGCATAGGCCATTGAGCCACACGGGCCATCAACACAACCATGTGGAATTGGTCACATGGGTGTATGCCCCTTCCACATGGGCGTGTGCCCCTATGTCAAGCGATATTTTTCTATAGTTGGTAAAGGTACCCGAGTTGGTTTCGAGTGATTTATGATTTGTGTTTTGGGCCTCGAAGGCCCATATTATGGATATGTTCATAAGTTTGAGAGAGTTTTAAATTTGTCCAAGTCTTCAAGATTTGAAAATAGTTGTAAGCATGAGTTTAAGTGAGGTAACACCTCGTATTCTAACACGGTGTAGAATACGAGTATGGGGTGTTACATTTAGTGGTATCAGAGCTATGGGTTAGTCAGTTCCAAGACTAACCTAGTAAGAGTACGAGTCTAGCTATACATGCCATACTTGTATATTGATAGTGTAACGACTTCTGACAATTATAAATTATGTTTTCATATATTAAATGGATCTTGATAGAGCCACGACGGATGACGTGGAGAGTAACGAGCCAACTCCCATTAAAGGGACCGCGCCAGTTGAGAGTGAGACTGTGACTATGAGCCAAGACGGAGGGGCTAGAGAAGCCTATCTCCGAATGATGACGCTTGGTATACATAGTTCGTTCGTGCGAACCCGAACACTCCACCGCCCACCTTCTCCAATCCCTCAGTGTGCTCCGGTAGCTCTACAAGGCGCAGACATGTTTAGGAGAGACAAAGCTCTAGTGGATAAGATTCGAAAACAAGGGGTTGAAAAATTTTGAGCTAGTATAGATGATGACCCAGAAATAGTAGAGTTTTGGTTGTAAAATACCATTAGGGTATTCAATGAACTATCATGCACACCTGAAGAGTGTGTGAAGTGTGCAGTGTCACTCCTACGGGATTCGGCTTATTATTGGTGGAATACTCTCGTGTCCATAGTACCAAGAGAGAGAATCACTTGGGAATTCATCCAGGAAGAATTTCGAAAGAAGTATATTAGCTAAAGGTTCATAGACTAGAAATGGAAGGAATTCCTAGAGTTGAAGTAAGGCAGTAGAACAGTGACAGAGTACGAATGAGAGTTTGTGAAACTCAACAAATACGCGCGGGAGTGTGTGTCCTCAGAAGCCGCTATGTGCAAAAGGTTTGAGGATGGTTTAAATGAAGATATCTGAGTGTTTGTAGGTATTTTAGAGATAAGAAAGTTTGTAGTGCTTGTTGAGAATGCATGCAAAGCAGAGGAGCTAGTAAAAGAGAGGAGGAAAGCAACTATTGAATCACGGGATTCAAAGAAGAGATAGATGGGGAAATCAAGTCATCGTCTAAAATATCAAGAGAGTTTACTACATGATCGAATGCTTCGGTGGGGTTTTCTAATAGAAACAAGAACCGGTAGAACGCAACTTCTAAAGCTCAGACTACTTCTGTCGTGAGTGTTGGTAGTACTTAACCAAATCATCTAGAATGTTCGCAATGTGGTAGATGTCATTTTAGCGAGTGTCGAGCTAAAGAAAGAGGGTATTTTAAATGTAGGTCATTGGACCATTTCATTCAGGACTGTCCCGATTTAGAAGAGGGAGAGAAAAAGCAAGAAGTGAAGGCAAGTGGTGCTCCATTTAGGGGTAGACCGCAAAAGAACCTTGGAAGTGGGGCTAGTAGCAGGGGTGCGCCAAGAGATGCTGCAGTGAGGTTCGAGGGCAGAGCGCCTGTGAGGACTTACGCTATTCATGCTTGTGAAAAGGCAGAGTCTCTTGACATGATCATAGGTACCTTTTCTATTCATGATATATCTATTGTTGCTTTAATTGACCCTAGTAGACCCACTCCTATATTTGTATGGAATTGATACCTCATTTGAGCATGGTAGTAGAGTCAACTAAATTTGTGATAAAACTGTCCAACCCCTTAGGAAAACATGTGTTTGTAGACCAAGTGTGTAGAAATTGTCCTTTGGCAATTAGAGGTCATTGTTTTCTGGCTAACTTGATGTTACTGTCGTTTAATGAATTTGATATAATACTTGGGATGGATTGGTTGAATTCCCATACTGTTGTAGTGGATTGTGGGAGAAAAGTTATTGAGTTGAAATGTGAAGACGAAAATGTTCTTCGGGTTGGACCAGGTGAATCGGATGGTTTGCCTATAATAGTACCATCTTTGACTGCTGAGAAATATTTAAGAAAAAGATGTGAGGCATATCTCGCCTTTATGTTGAACACTTAGGTGTCTGAGTCGAAGATTGAATCGATACCGATGGTTTGTGAATTTATAGATGCATTTCCAGAAGAATTGCCCGGATTTCCTCCAATGAGGGAAGTAGAGTTTGGAATCGAGTTGGTACCGGGCACGACACCTATTTCTATTGCTCCGTATAGGATGGCTCCTACAAAATTGAAAGAGTTGAAGGTACAGTTGCAAGAGTTAACAGATAAGGGCTTTACGAGACCAAGTTATTCACTGTGGGGTGGCCCGATACTTTTTGTGAAAAAGAAAGATAGGTTGATGAGGTCATGTATCGAATATAGACAACTCAACAAGGTAACAGTGAAGAACAAGTATCCTTTACCATTGATAGATGATTTATTCGACCAGTTAAAGGGAGCCACCGTGTTCTCCAATATAGACTTGAGTCTGGTTATTATCAGTTGAGAGTTAAAGAGCAAGATGTTCCGAAGAATACTTTTCAGATGAGATATGGGCACTATGAGTTCCTCGTCATGCGCTTTGGCTTGACTAATGCCCCGACAGTGTTAATGGATTTAATGAACCATATTTTTGACCGTATTTGGATAAGTTTGTAGTCGTTTTTAGTGATGACATATTGATTTACTTGCGTGATGAGGTTGAACACGCGGAGCATTTGAGAATTGTGTTACAGACCTTGAGAGACAAGAAATTGTATGCCAAGTTCAGGAAGAGTGAATTTTGGCTTAAAGAGGTCATATTTCTAGGACACATTGTGTCGGGTGATGGGATTAGAGTTGACCCAAGCAAGATCTCAGCTATTATTGAGTGGAAACTGCCGAGGAATGTGACTGAGGTTTGAAGCTTTTTAGGATTGGCCGAATATTATAGACGGTTTATAAATGCATTCTCTATAATAGCTATGCCAATGACTAGGCTGCTACAAAAAGATGTCATGTTTGAATGGGCAGAAAAGTGCCAATAGAGTTTCGAGAAATTAAGGCTCTATTGATCGAAGCCCCAGTGTTAATGCAACCTGAGTCGGGCAAGGAGTTTATGATATATAGTGATAACTTCTTAAATGATTTGGGGTGTGTGCTTAGGTAAGAAGGAAAGGTTATAGCCTATAACTCAAGACAACTTAAGCCACACGAGAGAAATTACCTAGCCCATGACTTGGAACTAGCAGCTATAGTATTCGCATCAAAGATTTGTAGACACCATTTGTACAGTGAGAAATACCGAGTATTCACCGATCATAAGAGTGTTAAGTACTTGATGACTCAAAAGGAGTTGAACCTATGGCAACGACGATTGTTAGAGCTATTAAAGGATTATAAGTTGATTATTGACTACCTCCTGGGAAAGGCGAATGTGGTCGCCGATGTATTGAGTAGAAAATCATTAGTTTTGTTAAGAGCATTAAACGCCAATTTTGGCATTGTTAGATGATGGTTCGGTTCTAGCAGAGTTGAGAACTAGACTGATGTTTCTGCAAGAAATTCATGAAGCCCAGAGTAGTGACAAAGATTTGCGAGTTAAGAGAACTCAGTGTGAGTCGGAGATTGAATCAGATTTTTGGATTGGCACCAATTGATGTCTAATGTTCAAAGATAGAGTTTGTGTACCCAAGGACAATGAGCTTATTCAAAGAATCTACGAGAAGTACATAGTGGTCGTTTTTCTGTCCACCCGGGTAGTGTGAAAATGTACAATGATTTGAGAAAAGTGTACTGGTGGTCGAGGATGAAAAGAGACATTTCAGGGTTCGTTTCCAAATGTCTAGTGTGTCAACAAGTGAAGGCTGAACACAAGTACCTTGGGGTCTACTTCACCCTATCACGATCCCTGAGTGGAAGTGGGATCGGATTACCATGGATTTTGTGACAGGTTTGCCATTAAACCCGAAGAAAAAAGGATGTTGTTTAGGTTATTTTGGATAGTCTAACAAAGTCAACACATTTCACACTATTGCATACCGACTACCCCCTTGAGAGATTGGCTGACTTGTATATTTCTGAGATTGTGAGACTACACGGGATACCCTTGTCGATTGTTTCAGATAGGGATCCGAGATTTACTTTGAGGTTTTGGAAAAAGCTACAAGAGGCTTTGAGGACTAAGTTGAGTTTTAGCATGGTATTTCACCTACAAACGAACAGTCAGTCAAAAAGAGTGATTCAGATTTTAGAAGATATGTTACGCTGTTGTGTTATTGAATATCAAGGTAGTTGGGAAAAGTACTTGGCATTGGTTGAATTTGCTTATAACAACAGTTATCGAGCAAGTTCAAAGATGGAGCCTTATGAAGCTTTGTATAGGTGAAAGTGTCGAATGCCCTTATATTCGACCGAGCTTAGAGAGATCCAGATTCACGGGGTCAATTTAGTCAAGGAGACTGAAGAGAAAGTTAAAGTGATTCGTGAGTGCTTGAAGGCCACCTCGGATAGATAGAAATCCTACCCGGATTTGGAACAGAATTAAATTGAGTTTCAAGTTGGTGGTAAGGTATTTTTAAAAGTATCTTCGTGGAGAAAAGTCCTCAGATTTGGTAGAAAAGGCAAGTTGAGTCCTCGTTTCATAGGAGCTTATGCGGTTACCGAGTAGTAGGGCTAGTTTCCTATCGATTGGATTTGCCACTGGAATTGGAAAAGATTCACGATGTGTGTCATGTGTCCATGCTACGTCGATATAGATCATACCCTTCGCATGTGATTACGCCATTAGAGGCTGAGATTCATCTGGACATGACTTTTGGTGAAGAGGCAGTCAACATTTTAGCTCGGGAAGTCAAACAGTTAAGAAATAAGAGTATAGCACTTGTGAAAGTTTTGTGGCATAGACATAGAGTCGAGGAAGCAACATTGGAACCCGAGGAGACTATGGGAGATAAGTACCTGAACTTATTCACTAGTAAGATTTTTGAAGATGAAAATCCCTAAGGGGGACAAATGTAACTGCTCGATTTTGGGGGCTAGTCAAAATAGTGGTCTCGAGACCACAAATCCAAATTCGACTAAAATATTTTATCATTATTTTGGAATCATTGCATGTTTATATTACTGTACGAAAAATTTGGTGAGTTAATTTTGACGTTTGTGAGCCCAATTGCAAAAAGACTAAATCGCATAAAGTGCAAAAGTCCTAATTTGATAGCTAAAGGTGTTATTTTATTAGAGAATCAAAATTTGGGGATTATAAAGGCCAATTAGACCCTTAAAAGAAAGCATAGCTAGCCATAGAGTCAAAGAGGAGACAAAATTTTCAAATTATGTGAGTTAGGTGGCTTATTTTTTACTAAAATAGAAATAAATAAAGGAAGGATGATATCATCCCTTTTTCATCTTCTTTATCTACCAAAAATCAACCATTAAAGGGGGTTTAAAAGCTTAAAATTTTCAGCAACTTGAAGCACTCACAACTAAGTGATTTCCATGTCCTTTGTTGATGATTTTTATACTTTTGAGACCCTTAAAGCATGAGCTTTCAAATGAGTGGTCTATTTTGCAAAATGGTTGAAAGTCTAGGATTTTTCCATGAGAGCATCTAGGGTGTTTTCTAAAATCTTTTGGAAGAATACGAGCCGTGGGTTTAACATAAACAACTTTTGTGAAAGATGTTAGCATAAAAACACCTAAAGGGGCCATTTTGCATAAATTGTAAAATAGATGAAAAATGTGTGAAATAGTGGGAATTTGGAGTTGCTATAAGAGTCAAAGAGGTTTGGCTAGTCTTGAGGAACAAAGAAATTTGATAAAAATCAATTTTTGGGTCGAGGGGTAAAATGGTCATTTTACAAAGTCTAGGGGCAAAATGATCATTTAGCCCAACTGTGAATTGTTGAGTGCTTAGGTTGATAAAGTGACTTAATAAGTGCATTTTTTCATTATAGATCAAGAAATACTGAGTCTGAACCTAGACCGGGGGAAAGCCAATCAAATCGACTAAATCAGCTAGTCGCCACATTTTGTAATTCGAGGTAAGTTATATGTAAATAATACAACTACATTGATGATATATGTGTTTAAATTGCATTTAAATTATTATAGCAAGAATTTCTTGACTTGTGGAAATGAGAAAATGTGATGAGAGTAGAGATAGTAAAATTTCCGTTGGAACCCTAGGGAAATAAATCAGATATTCATGCCATAACAATGGGGTCATTTTTGAGAGTTAGTGGAAGACCATGTCTGGGACATGGCATTGGCATTGAGACGAGTGCTAGTGTAATACATGTCTTGGACATGCATTGGCCTTGAGACATAAGCTAGTTTTAGACATGTCTGGGACATGGCATCGACACCTTACCCTATGTTTGAGGCTATAACATATCCAATAGCATTCCGAATGGTTCAACGGTGGAAGTTCTGATTTCTAGTTAATGAGGAAAGTATAACCGTGTTGTGAGTGACACAAGTACCTATTTAGTAGGTATAAAATGTGAGCTACCTTATATGCTATATGATGTGTATTTAGTATTGATGAGTAAGTTTTGCTTATACCCACTTGTGCATTATGATACTTGTTAATGAATGGCAAAGTATTGTTGTATAATTATTTATATGCAACTTACTAAGCTTTATGCTTACTCTCTCTCCTTTCCTTTTTCTTACAGTGCTGCCTAACTAGCTCAAGGATCACCTGAAGTTAGAGATATCGATCACACTATCAACCGAAGCATCCGGTATAGTTGGATTTATTTTTTTGAATTGGCATGTATAGGACTTAGACTTTTTTATTTTGTGTCATTGAGGTTTGGTCATATGTATTGGCTTGGGTTGGAAACCCTTCAATTTTTATCAAGCCTTGAATGATGGCTAACATTCATTTTGAATTTATAAAAGATGCATTATCATGGTTGAATGAATGTCTATTGTGGCTGATTTGGTTATAGGAAATATGCTTGTGTTGGCATTGATTGGTATTTGTATAGAACTGCATATGTAAGGGTAGCAATAGGGTTCGGTAAATAGCCTTATATTTTCCACACGGGTAGTCACACGAGCATGTGTCTAGGCTGTGTATGACACATGGTCTACCCCATAGGCGTGTGGTCTGGCCGTGTGTCCCCTGCATGTAAAAATTTTAAGTCAGTATGCATGACAATAAACACACGGGCAGAGACATGACCATGTGTCTCAACCGTGTGAAGGGCAAGGCCTAGCACATGGGCGTGTGCCTTGGCTGTGTGACATTTTAGGGTTGTTGACGTCAGAAACAGAATGTCTATGTTTTTGTACACGAGCTAGTACACAGGCGTGTCGTGGCCATGTGAAAACCCATGTAGGTGTGCATTTAGAATAAATTCCACACAAGTGGAGGACACTGGAGTGTCCCTATATTGCTTAGGCCGTATGAGCCACACAGGCCATCAACATGACCATATGGAATTGGCCACACAAAGGTGTGCCTCTTTCACACGGGCGTGTGCCCCTATGTCAAGTGACATTTTTCTATAGTTGGCAAAGGTACCCGAGTTGGTTCCGAGTGATTTTTGATGATTGGTTTGGGCCTCGAAGACCCATATTATGGATATGTTGATAAGTTTGAGAGAGTTTTAAATTTTTCCAAGTCTTGGAGATTTAGAAATAGTTGTAAGCACGAGTTTAAGTGAGATAACACCTCATATTCCATCATGATGTAGGATACAGGTATGGGGTGTTACATTTAATTGTATTAGAGCTATGGTTTAGTCGGTTTTAGGACTAACCTAGCTAGAGTACGAGTCTAGCTATACATGCCATAACTGTATATTGATAGTGTGACGACTTTTGACGATTATAAATTATGTTTTTATATAGTAAATGGATCCTGATAGAGTGACGGAGGATGACGTTAGGAGTAATGCGCGGCTCCCACTGAAGGGACCACGCCAGTTGAGAGTGAGCCCGTGACTATGGACCAAGAAGGAGGGGCTAGAGAAGCCTTTCTTTGAATGAAGGATGCTTGGTATACAGAGTTCGTTCGTGCGAACCCGAATACTCCACTTCCCCACCTCCTCCGATCCCTCAGTGTCCCTCAATAGCTCCTCAAGGCACGGACATGTTTATGGGGAAGAAACCTCTAGTGGATAAGATTCGGAAACTAGGGGTTGAGGAATTTTGAGCTAGTATAGATGATGACCCAGAAAGAGTAGAGTTTTGGTTGGAAAATACCATTAGGGTATTCGATGAACTATCATGCACACCTGAAGAGTGTGTGAAGTGTGCAGTGTCACTCCTATGGGATTTGATGTACCAGTGGTGGAATACTCTCGTGTCCATAGAGCCGAAAGAGAGAATCACTTGGGAATTATTCTAGAAAGAATTTCGAAAGAAGTATATTAGCCAGAGGTTCATAAACCAGAAAAGGAAGGAATTCCTAGAGTTGCAGCAAGGAAGTAGGACAGTGACAGAGTACGAACGAGAGTTTGGTAAACTCAGCAAATACGCGTGGGAGTGCATGTCCTCAGAAGTTCCTATGTGAAAAAGGTTTGAAGATGGTTTAAATGAAGATATCTGAGTGTTTGTTGGTATTTTAGAGATAAGAGAGTTTTTCGTGCTTGTTGAGAGAGCATACAAGGAAGAAGAGCTAGTAAAAGAAAAAAGGAAAGCGACTATTGAGTCACGAGATTCAAAGAAGAGATAAATGGGGAAATCACATCAGTCCTCGTCTAAAAGATCAAGAGAGTTTACTACTCGGTCGAATGCTTCGGTGGGGTTTTCTAATAGAAACAAGAATTGGCAGAACGCAACTTCTAGAGCTCAGACTACTTTTATCGCGAGTGTCGGTAGTGCTTGGCCAAATAAGCCAGAATGTTCGCAATGTGGTAGACGTCATTTCAGCGAGTGCCAAGGTGAAAAAGAGAGTGTTTTAAATATGAGTCATTGGACCATTTCATTCGAGACTGTCTCGATTTAGAAGAGGGAGAGAAAAAGTAAGAAGTGAAGGCAAGTAGTGCTCTATTGAGGGGTAGACTGCAAGAAAAACCTGGAAGTGGGGCTAGTAGCAGGGTTGCACCAAGAGATGCTACAGTGAGGTCTGAGGGCAAAGCGCCTGCAATGACTTGCGCTATTCATGCCCGTGAAGAGACAGAGTCTCCCGACGTGATCACTAGTACTTTTTCTATTCATGATATATCTATTTTTTCTTTAATTGACCCGGGGTCGACCAACTTTTATATTTGTATTGAGTTGATACCTTGTATGATAATGATAGTAGAGTCAACTGAATTTGTGATAAAAGTGTCCAACCCTTTAGGAAAACATGTGTTTGAAGACCAAGTGTGTAGAAATTATCCTTTGGAAATTAGAGGTCATTGTTTTCTGGCTAACTTAATGTTATTGTCGTTTAATGAATTTGATATAATCCTTGGCATGGATTGGTTGACTTCTCATAGTATTGTAGTAGACTGTGGGAGAAAAGTTATTGAGTTGAAATGTGAAGACGAAAATTTTCTTCGGGTTGGACCAGATAAGTCGGATGGTTTGCCTGTAATAGTAATGTCTTTGACTGCTGAGAAATATTTGAGAAAAGGATTTGAGGCAAATCTCGCCTTTGTGTTGAACACTCAGGTATCTGAGTCGAAGATTTAATCGGTACCGATGGTTTGTGAATTTATAGATGTATTTCTGGAAGAATTTCTTAGATTTCCTTTAGTGAGGGAAATAGAGTTTAGAATCGAGTTGGTACCAGGCACGACACCTATTTCTATTACTCTATATAGGATAGCTCTTAGGAATTGAAAGAGTTGAAGCTACAGTTGCAAGAGTTAATAGATAAGGGCTTTGCAAGACCAAGTTATTCACTGTAGGGTGCCCCGATACTTTTTGTGAAAAGGAAAGATGGGTCGATGAGGTTATGTATCGACTATAGATAGCTCAACAAGGTAACAGGGAAGAGCAAGTATCCTTTGCCAAGGATAGATGATTTATTCGAATAGTTAAAGGGAGCCAAGGTGTTCTCCAAGATAGACTTGAGTTCTGGTTATTACCAGTTCAGAGTTAAAGAGCAAGATGTACGAAAGACTACTTTTCAAATGAGATACAGGCATTATGAGTTCCTCGTCATGCCTTTTGGCTTGACTAATGCCCTGGCGGTGTTTATAGATTTGATAAACCGCATTTTTCAACCGTATTTGGATAAGTTTGTAGTCGTTTTTATTGATGACATATTGATTTACTCGCGTGATGAGGGTGAACACGTGGAGCATTAGAGAATTGTGTTACAAACCTTGAGAGACAAGAAATTGTACGCCAAGTTCAGTAAGAGTGAATTTTGGCTTAAAGAGTTCGGATTTCTAGGACACATTGTGTCGGGTGATGGGATTAGAGTTGACCTAAGCAAGATCTCAGCTATTGTTGAGTGGAAACTGTCGAGGAATGTGACTAAGGTTCGAAGCTTTTTGGTATTGGTCGAATACTATAAACGATATGTAAAGGGATTCTCTATAACAGCTACGCCAATGACTTGGCTACTGTAAAAAGATGTCATGTTTGAATGGACAGAAAAGTGTGGACAGAGTTTCAAGAAATTAAAGGCTTTGTTGACCGAAACCCCAGTGTTAGTGCAACCTGAGTCGGGCAAGAAGTTTGTGATATATAGTGATGCCTCCTTGAATGGTTTGGGGTGTGTGCTTATGGAAGAAGACAAGGTTATAGCCTATGCCTCAAGACAACTTAAGCCACACTTACAAAATTACCCGACCTATGACTTGGAACTAGAAACTGTAGTGTTCGCATTAAAGATTTGGAGACACCATTTGTACGGTGAGAAATGCCGAGTATTCACCGATCATAAGAGTCTTAAGTACTTGATAACTCAAAAGGAGTTGAACCTATGACAATGATGATGGTTAAAGCTATTAAAGGATTATGAATTGATTATCGACTACCACTCGGGAAAGGAGAATGTGGTTGCCATTGCATTAAGTAGAAAATCATTATTTGCGTTAAGAGCATTGAATGCCAATTTGGCATTATTAGATGATGGTTCAGTTTTGGTAGAGTTGAGAACTAGACCGATGTTTCTGCAAGAAATCCGTAAAGCCCAGAGCAGTGACAAAGATTTGCGAGTTAAGAGAACTCAGTGTGAGTCGGGGATTGAATTAGATTTTTGGATTGGCACCGATGGATGTCTAATGTTCAATGATAGAGTTTGTTACCCAAGGACAATGAGCTTATTCAGAAGATTCTATAAGAAGTACATAGTGGTTGTTTGTCTATCCACCCGGGTAGTGTGAAAATGTACAATGATTTGAGGAAACTGTACTGGTGGTCGGGGATGAAAATAGACATTTCACAGTTTCTTTTCCAAATGTCTAGTGTGTCAGCTAGTGAAGGTTGAACACAAAGTACCTTCGAGTCTACTTTAGCCTATCACGATACCCAAGTGGAAGTGGGATTAGATTACCGTGGAATTGCCATTAACCCTGAAAAAGAAGGATGTTCTTTGGGTTATTATGGATAAGCTAACAAAGTCGACAAATTGCATACCATTGCGTACCGACTACTCCCTTGAGAGATTGGCTAACTTGTATATTTTTGAGATTGTCAGACTACACGAGATACCCTTGTCGATTTCAGATAGGGATCCGAGATTTACCTCGAGGTTTTGGAAAAAGCTACAAGAGGCTTTGGGGACTAAGTTGAGTTTTAGCACAACATTTCACCCGCAAACTAACGGTCAGTCGGAAAGAGTGATTCAACTTTTAGAAGATATGTTACAGTGTTGTGTTCTCGAATTTCAAGGTAGTTGGGAAAAGTACTTTTCATTGGTTGAATTTGCTTATAACAACAATTATCTAGCATGTTCGAAGATGGAGCCTTATGAAGCTTTGTATGGGAAAAAGTGTCGAACGCCCTTATATTGGACTGAGCTTAGAGAGAGTCAGATTCACGGGGTCAATTTAGTCAAAGAGACTGAAGAGAAAGTTAAAGTGATTCGTGACTGCTTGAAGGCCACCTCGGATAGACAAAAATCCTATGCGAATTTGAAATGAAAGTGAATTGAGTTTCAATTTGATGATAAGGTATTTTTAAAAGTATCTCCATGGAGGAAAATCCTCAGATTTGGTAGAAAAGGCAAGTTGAGTCCTCGTTTCATAAGACCTTATGTGGTTACCGAGAGAGTAGGGCCAGTTGTGTAACACCCCAAACCTGGCCTGGACGTTATGACCAGATCTGATGCGCCACATCGAAGCGTTCAAAACATTCCGTATTACTTAGTTTGGAAAAACTTAGTTGGTGCTGTGAAAGACACTTTTAAAAGTAGGTTAAAGTGAATGGAAGCTGTGCACCAGGTAGGAAACCAGGGAGGGAGAAGGTGAGTCCGTCGGACTGCTTAAGTACCAAGCTCCCTTCGGATCCAATCCTAGACATGCACACCGCCATTGCCACACTCTAACATCTCGTATAATTTGGAGAAAACAGTTTGGTTATGTCCATCATAAGAAAATGATTAAGGTTGAAAAACGTTTGCTTAAAATATTTATTTTCTTGGAAAAAAACATTTACTTTGCGGAAACTTTGCGCGTCATCGTGATCTTTTAAAAACAAGTAGTTTTTATAAAACAAACCCTAGTGCTAACCAGTTTAATAATCCCCAAAATAAAGTTAATTAAAAAGAGCGGCCTTATTACAACTTTAAGCATAATAAAAATAATCCAAATTAAATGCTAAACTTATTTAAAATCGGCAATCAATCTTCATGGCCACTCTGAATCCCGCCCAGCTCCAAGTCCACCAACTAGGGCTCACCTGCAAGGATGGAAGAGGAAGGGGTGAGTTTGGGAAAACTTAGTGTATACAGAAACCCATCCAAAGCCCAAATCAGCTCGAGCCCATTGGGCCTAAGCCCTATTCAGATAACAGTACACAGTGGACCGAAGCCCTTTTCAGAATACAGTAGCAAGGCCTTAGCCCTTCTTTTAACATAACAGTGTGGCCCATAGGCCCAATTCAGTAACATAAGTAACCATAGTAGTAATGAATGCAAGCCCAACTGGGGAGACTACTCAACCCACCAACCGCTACACTGCCCCGTACCAGCCCTACACTCCATGTGGGGAATATATCAACCCACCCAGCCCTACACTCCACAGTTGCAGCAACGCTGCTCAAATATCAGTAAGTTGAGGCAAAGCCTCCAGTACGTGGATGAACCACTTTCAATACTTCCTCCATCAATTACCCCAATCCCATGCAACAGATATTAATAAAGCATATCATGTACAATACAGTATTAATCAATCATGCAGTTTAGCCAATTTAAACCCTAGGGGTATTTCGGTAATTATGCTCTTTAGGGGTAATTTCGTACTTACGGAACTACACACATTATTTCAGTAATTTTTAGCAGTTTTATGCAATTTGGTTCCACCATCTAACTAACAGGCTAATTTGCCCATATCTTACCCATATTGGTCCGTAAGCCCATTGGGCCCAGTTTTGGCCCATCTGGCCCCTATTTCCGAAGTACGCTAAAATGTCACACGAACTTACTTACCACTTTGTGGTGCTAGATCTAACAATTACTCTATGTCTTGAGAGCATTCGCATACTCACAAGCCTATAAAATGCCGGAATTTCGGCATTTCGGCTTTTGCCGAATTGAACTAAGGAAGGGTGTTCGGTACACACCTGATTCGCGACGACTGCTACTGAGATCTCTTCCTATGTCCTACAATTGATTAGCACAGTTCTTATTTACAAACCATAATCACTAAACCCACAACCTACTTATCCATGACCGAACCATGTCCCTAAAAGCCTTTGAAACCTTACCTTTTTGCCAAAATCGATAGCTAGCTCCGAATCTGATTGTTCCAATGATTCACGCTTTTGATCCAACGCTTAAGAAGACTCTAATCATCGAAAGAAAACATCAGTTACAAACCCTTAAAGCCTTATGCTCAAATCGACAGCCTCCCTAATTTTTAGGGATTTCGGCTTTTCTTAACATCGTAAAATAAGAACAGATCTGAGATGATAAGTACTTACCCCTTACCCCTTTTTGATATCCACACAATCTGGTGTAGATTTATCTATCAAACGACGGTAGAACTCGACTCCCAAAGTCTTGAAGTTTCGGCTATAAGCCCCCAAATCTATGGTTTTTCAGCTTTTGGGTGATGAAAGAGATGACAATATGGAACTATAACCTTGAAGTAAAATTGCCGTCAGGTAACTAGGATTAAGAAAAGATAATCGTAGATTTAATAAAAACAAAAGAACATAGAAGGACCTGGCTTTGAAGAAATCGGCACAAACAGTGATCACAGGATTTCAGCTTTTGCGACTTCGGCAAAGGTGCTGATGAATAGCAGGTTTGATGAATGGTTTTGAAGAAGAAAAAATATAAAAAACAAGAATAGGGGAGGTGGTAGTTTTGGCTAGAGAGGAAAAGAGAGAAAAGAAAAACCTTAAGGTGTTTAAGCAGAAGAAAACGGCACCACTCATTACCCTAGGTGTCGAAATACTAACCTCATAACCCTCTGCCGATTTTCCCTCTTCAATTCCCAATATTCGGCCAACTCCTATCCCCTTAAGTCTCTCCCCTTATCACTCCTTAATCCAAGCGTTGGGACTAATCCAAACTCTCCTCAAGCAGAATCCACTTGGACTCCAACACTTACCCCTCCTGCACTTAAAATTAAATGCATCTATTTGTCAACACAGGGAATCGATCCCATGCCTCCCTCAAAGCTCCACACGCCACCTTTTTAGGAGCTTAGTGGCGTCACCCTTTCCACTTTACTAAGGCTCTTTTTATGATGCAATTTACCCATCACTCCACTTAAGGCCACTTAGCCAGAACCCCTAACCTTTTAAGTCCAAATTTAAAAAATTCAATCGGGTTTTGGCCAACACATGGGCCTTTTATAAGCCCATTTACCTACCCAAAATATTAATTTCACATCCAAATACAAAATTTTAAAGTCTTTACAAAATATTGAAAATCGCGCATAATTCCAAAAATCAGGATGTTACAAGTTGCTTACCGATTAGATTTGCCACCAAAATTGGAAAAGATTCACGATGTGTTTCATGTGTCCATGTTATGTCGATATAGACCCTTCGCATGCGATTACGCCGTTAGAGGTTGAGATTCTTCTGGACATGACTTATGGTGAACAGCCGATCAAGATTTTAGATCGGGAATTCAAACAGTTAAGAAATAAGAGTATAACACTTGAGAAAGTTTTGTGGCATAAACATGGAACCCGAGGAGACTATGAGAGATCAGTACCTAAACTTATTCACTGGTAAGATTTTTTAGGACAAAAATCCCTAAGGGGGAGAAATGTAATAGCCCAATTTTGGGGGCTAGTCAGAATAGTGGTCTCGAGACCATAATTCCAAATTTGTCTAAAATATTTTATCATTTTTTTGGAATCATTGCATGTTTACATTAGTGTACGAAAATTTTAGAGAGTTAATTTTGACGTTTGTGAGCCCAATTACAAAAGGACTAAATCGAATAAAGTGCAAAAGTTCTAATTTGATAGCTAAAGGTGTTATTTTATTAGAGAATCAAAATTGGGGGATTTTAAAGGGCAATTAGACCCTTAAAAGAAAGCATAGCTGACCATAGAATCAAAGAGGAGACAAAATTTTCAAATTTGGTGAGTTAGGTGGCTTATCTTAGGCTAAAATAGAAATAAATAAAGGAAGGATGATATCATTCCCTTTTCATCTTCTTTCTCTACCAAAAATCAGCCATTAAAGGGGGTTTGAAAGCTTAAAATTTTTAGCAACTTGAAGCACTCACAAGTAAGTGATTTCTATGTCCTTTGTTGATGATTTTTATACTTTTGAGACCCTTGAAGCATGAGCTTTCAAGTCTAGAGCTTTTCCATGAGAGCATCTTGGATGTTTTTTGAAATTTTATGGAAGAATATGAGCCTTGGGTGTGACATAAACAACTTTTGTGAAAGGTGTTGGCATGAAAACACCTAAAGGGACCATTTTGTATAAGTTGTAAAATAGATCAAAAATGTCTGAAATAGTGGGAACTTGGAGTTTCCATAAGAGTCAAAGAGGTTCGGCTAGTCCTGAGGAACAAAGAAATTCGATAAAAATTGATTTTCAGGCCGAGGGGTAAAATGGTCATTTTGCATAAGTCTAAGGGCAAAATGGTCATTTAGCCCAATTGTGAATTGTTGAGTACTTAGTTTGATAAGGTGACTTAATAAGTGCATTTTTTTATTTTAAATCAAGAAATACCGAGTTCGAACCTAGATCGGGTGAAAGCCAAGCTGTAATAGTCTGATTTAGATCCTAATCGGAATGGTGGTATCGGGACCATGAATCCAAGTTGGAAAAATATTTCTAAAAATATTTTTGGTGTTTATAATGTGTGAATTTGTGTGCACTAAATTTTCGTTATAAAATTTTATCGTTTGGATGCCCGATTTAAAGAAAGGGCTTAATCGCATAAAATGGAAATTTGATTGTTTAATAGAAAATGGCCGAATTGAATATGTATTTTTGATATGGAGTATTTAAGTGGCAATTTGACCATATTTAACTAGATGGACTGTAGTGGCCATGTTTTATAATGGTTAAATATTTGTTTATAAAGGTTATTTAGGTAATTCAATAAAACATTATAAGTTATAATATAATAAAACATAAAAAAGAAAACTTGCATTGTTCATATTATTTGACCGAAACTAGTAAAAGAAAATAAAAAGAGAAAGCACATGATATTCGACCATTGTTGATCCAAATTCAATGTTAGTTTGGTTTCGGTTTTTGATAATTTTTACGTTTTTGAGATCGTTGCTTCGAATTCTATTTGACCCATGCTAGAATTTCTGATTTTGATGAATGTTTTGAGTTATGCCATTGATGAATATTTGTGTTTTGTGATGTTTGATGATGAAATATTAAAGATATTTTTTAGATTAACATGTTTTGTTTTGAAGTTTTTGATGATTTTGAGTAATTATGACTAAATTATAAAAATAATAAATTAAGGGACTAAAATGTGAAATAAATGAAATATATGGATTAGTATGAGTATAAGGAAGATTCGTTCTATTTATTTTGTTGTGAGATTTTGCATATTTTGTGCTTTATGCAATAGGGACTAAATTATGAAAAATGTGAAATATTGGGGGTAAAAGTGAAATTTGCCCATTTGTGTGTTTTTGGATGAATTTGGTTGAATATTTGAATTAATAAGTTTAATTTATATTAAATTAGAACAAGAAAAGAGAAAATCAGATTTAGATCTGGGAAAAACTAAAGTTGTCGACTAGCCGATCCGTACTGGTTTTCATTGTCCGAGGTAAGTCTTTAAGCAATTAAACATCGTCTATTTTGAATGCAAAATAGTTTAATATGATGATTTTGAATTTATGGATTTAAAGTAGAGTTAGCCGAATATGATTAAGTATGAGAATAATGTATTTGAGCCTAATTCGACTGAGTTATAACATTTGAAAGTCCGTATGAATTATATGGCATATTTGGAATTTTCGATATATGAATTGTTTATGAGACAACTTTATAATAGTGATACTCAGGCTTTGAGCCTAGCACGCCTCGTGCTGGTGAACTTAATCGGGCTTTATGCCTAGCAGGTTTATTGCCGGTGTATAAAAATCAAAATTTGAGTTTAGCAGGCCTTGTGTCGGTGTGTGATACATGCTTAGGCCTAGCAGGCTTTATGCCAATGATTTATTATAAGTTTATGCCTAAAAGACTTCATGCTGATGTGGTATTTGAGTAAGTAAATCAAGCTAAATGGCCAGGTATGAATTGACTTGTTACCTATGTGAGATAAGGTAAGTAAGTACTTTAAATATTTGTGTTAAATCATGTATGATAGAGATGAAAAATATATGTGAGATTAATATGTGTATTCGGCCTTGTGACTAAACAATTTGAACATCAAGTAAATGATTCTTCACTATGTGTATATGTGTGACTATGTATATTCAGCCATATAGGTAATGTACATATGTGATGTTATATATGACCTTGTGTATTCATCCAAATAAGTGATGTTTGAATATGAAGTTAAATCTTGTTTTGAGAGCTTGTATAAATGAGTGGAAGTATATTCACATGTGTAATGATATTTAGCTTTGAAAGTTGGATGAAAATTTTTAAAATTTAACTTTATAAGTATTCGGCCAAAGTGATAGTTATGTTAAACATGTGTGGTTATGGAATGTATAAGTTATGACTAAATATGGCATTGATATAGTAAATTGGTTTAGTTTAAATTTAAGGAGTTGACTATATTATTGAGTTGTTATTTGCTTATGACTTACTAAGCTATGATAGCTTACTCTGTGTGTACATGATTACTTTGTTTTCTAGATTTTGGATTTACGTTACAAGCTCGAGAATCGTCAGCAAAGGTCATCACACTATCTACAGCTTCGGTATTTAAATATTTGAACTCGAATTATGGCATGTATAGGCTGGAGTGTGTGTTCAGTAAAGTTGAATTTTTGGAAATGTATGTTTACTAGCCATGCGAAAATGGCTTAACTATTTTGCTCGAATTTAGTTTTGGTTTGGATATGTTTTAAGTTCATTTTGGCCAATATGCTATGTGGTTCGAATAATTATAAATAAGTTACCTAAGTGTATGTTTTAGGTTATGGTTTTTAAGTGTGATATGAATTGATAATGGTTGAGTGAACTTGGTTGTGATCTAAGCATGTTTCGAAAGTAATGAGTATATTATATATATATGACATGTTTGAGTTATGTTTGATGTTGTGATCTTGAATTGTGAATTGAATAATTAAGTAATATGTTTGAGGTATTATAAATAAAAAAATGATCGGATTTAGTTTACATGATGTAAGTATAAATGATGGTTTTGGTTTATATGCTTCAGCAATGTGAAGTTCTAGGAACGTGATCGCGAGGTTTCATGATAGGTTTTAAATATTTATAATTACTCATTCTTGGACTAACTATTATCGCGATGTAGGCAAGTGTACCTATCAAACAGTAGTATAGTTTTAGCAAGACCGGATTACCGAACCCAAAGGAACTAAAAGTACTAGTAATAACTGTCTTTTTATTATCTAGCCTAAGAATAAACAGATTTTGTTTTAATTAACTAATTATCTAAAATAAGAACTCACAGAGAAAAGAATTGGGGAATTGCTTTTCGAAAAGTTGATTGAATGAAGACAATACCTAAAGAAAAACCACCTAGACTTTACTTGTTATTTTGGATCCGAATTGGATGATTTATTCATTCAACTTGTTCCGTAGAGATCCTTAAGTTATGTTATTATCCCTATTCAAGACTAATAACGTCTAATCCCTAGATTGAATAACCGAGACTTTTCTCTAATTAACACTCTAGGGTTGCATTAACTCAATCTATGGGTCCCCTTATTAGGTTTCACCCTAATCCAGCAAAATCTTGTCACCTATTTATAGGCGCGCAATCAACTCCGCTTAATTATGACAAAAGTACTCTTAGACAGGGTCTATTCCTCCTCTGAATAAGAGAATGTCTTGAATCAGTATCCTGGGATATCAAAACAGGAATTAAGAACACATAATTAAGAACAAGTTAAATATTTATCATACGATTCAGAAAATAATAACAAGGTTCGTCGTAGGTTTCATTCCCCTTAGGTATTTAGGGGTTTTAGTTCATAACTAAATAAGAAAACATCTCAGAAGAATAAAGAATACAAAACATAAAGAAAACCCAAAACTCCTGAAGGGAAATTGAGGAGAGATCTTCAGTCTTGATGATGAATCCTGGCTTCCGAGATGGATCAATTGGCTTCCTTGGAGTAATTCCTTACCCCCTCTTCTCCTTCCCCCTTTTCTCCTCTTCTAGAGTGTATTTATAGGCTTTGGAATGCCTATAAGCCCTTAAAAATGGCCTTTTTCGAATTGGACTCAACTTGGGCTCGGCAGGGACACGCCTGTGTGACACGCCCGTGTGCGATTACTTCAGGCCGTGTTCGAGCTTGTTAAAATAGCACGGGCGTGTGCTATTCCCGTGTGAATGCGCTTTAATTCTGCCAGATTGACACGACCGTGTGGTCTGCCCGTGTGAAAAGGTCCAGGCTGATTTTGTACTTTGGCCCATTGTTTCTATTTTTGCCCCGTTTCTCATTCCTTTCGCTCTCCTATGCTCTCCTAAGTATAAAATATGAAATTAAAGAATTAGGAGCATTGAATTGACCAATTCTAATGAGAAATCATCCATAAAATGCATTAAACATGGGGTGAAAATATGTATAATTTACGGTTTATCAAATACCCCTACAGTTAGGCATTTGCTTGTCCTCAAGCAAATTTCTCAAGTCATAATCAAAATAAATTCTTTTCAACTTATAATTTCTATCGATAATATCTCAGAATAATCCATAGATAATCATACATTGAGAATTCAACTAAAAGAATATAAAAGTTTCAAACATTCCAAGTTGAGTATTTAATCATGCAAACATAGGTGTCTCTCCGCATCTAAGTAATTACCTTTGATTCAGGATATCACAGAGTTTCACATCCTCACTAAAGATTCACTCAAACTAATCGAGGTGTTCAAGGACAATAAATGAAGCACTCAATAGTCAATAATGAAAAGTCATTACCATAGGCTTGCATGAAAGTCAAATCTCCACCACTATAATTTAAGATGATACATCAATCAAAAGGTCTTTAGAGGGTTGTAATGAGGCTTGGTTAGGGGTGTGGTCACAAGCTGAAAGAAAGGGTTAGAATTGAGATTGAATTGAAAAATTTCCTAACTAGAAAAAGAGTTAATCTTCACTTGCGTACAACAGAGCTTCTTCTCAGAATATGAAGTTACAGATATGTATACATAGTTGTTTTTTTTAATTACAAGTTAAATAATATAGACTAACTATTGAGAACAAAACATAGCTAGGCAATCCATTCAACTCACATCTAGACAAAAATAGGGATTAATTTAGGGGATTTCAACAATAATGTGTTAAAGGTTAATATTAAGGGTAATACAAGAAATGGCTTGTTAGGCTCAAGGGGGTTTACTAGGGGTTAATCGCGGAGGTAGGCTTTCATGGCATGAGTGGGTTAATCCTAAGTGCCTTAATCATTTTGACATATAAAATCAACTGGTGTGGTCTTGACATGCATAATCAAGCAAGTTCTATAATAACAGTTCAATACTGACGCGCTCAAAGCAATAATAAAAGTGAGCATGAAAGAATTAATAGATGCTTAAAAGACTCAAAACTCTCACAAAAATTATGGCTTTTTGATGTTTAGACTCGTGAATTCCAATTCAAAGTAATACCTAGACTTGGGGAAACAACCTATAATTTTAAATTCTTAACAATCAACTTATTATGCTTGATTCTCTAATGTTTTAAAGTTTAAACAATCAATGCATAAATTACTATATTTTAATTCAAGAAATATCAATCAAAATCATAAATCAATTAAAATTTATCCTAAATATGATATGAGAGTTTTTCAAGAGAACAAGGAGATTATTCAGGGATTTTTCTAATAATGAATGAATGCCCCCCACACTTAAGATGTACATTGCCCTCAATGTACAAAGATAGATATTAGATTATAAAAATAAGATAGGGTGTAACACCCCTTACCCGTATCCGAGGCCGGGCTAAGGTACGAGGCGTTACCAGACAAACATACAAACATTAAACTAAAATACGAGCCATAAAATTTTATTCATATTTCAAAGCGTTCATTCTCTTACACATAATCCCTTATTTGAGTCTACGGAGCCCAAAACATACTTTAGAAAGGGTTTGGGACTAAACTGAGAACTTACGAAAATCTTGGAAATTTCATGCTTTAAGGCTCCACACGCCCGTGTCCCAAAGTCGTGTTCCATACACGGCTGAGACACATGGTCGTGTCTCTGCCTGTGTGGAATATACCTAGGCTATTTTCCAAGCTTTGGTCAACCTTGATCTCTTACACACTTATACAAAATCAAAAGCATATAACATGGTATTCATTTAATGATTAAACATCCTCAATTAAACCACAAACATAGCATTTGTATGTCATCATACATGTGTCTCTCATACTCATTTTACCTTGTTTATTATAATACCACTTATACATTTATACCAAGATTATCATCTTACCAAATATCTTCAGCTTAATCATCAAGCATTCATATTTAAAGCTAGATCATATCTTTATAAAATACCACGATTCAGATGCGTAGAGTAACATGTTTGCCTGAAACATTTCAATTCAATTCCATACCCAACAAGCATTACATTGAGACTAGTCATATATATATATACATGTCATGATACATAACATTCTCTTTTTGTTTTCTTATAAACACATATCATTTATCTCATTATATCAATATTTCATATACCATAGTTTCCATGTATTCCAAATATATTTATTTTCCTCCTCCTCCTCTCCATTCCACATCCTTAATGTATATAGCATTCTTGTAAGTACGATTTCACAATTTACTAATAAATGTTCACATCAATCTGTCCACTCGAGTCATAGTCACTTAATTATTTATAATTAGAGCTACAGAGCTCCAAATTAAGGTCCGTAAATTTTTTATGAAACTAGACTCATATATATTTCCACCATAAAATTTTCATAATTTTTGATTCAGCCAATTAGTACAGTTTATTCATTAAATTTCCCTGTTTCACTTTCTGACAGTTCTGACCTCTCTTCACTAAAAAATAATTATCTCACAGTACAAAACTCGGATAATGTTCTTGTTAATTTATCTTGAAATTAGACTCATTATGGATTTTAAAAATATAATTTTGAGACTCTAATTATTTTTCTCCAAATTTTTGTGATTTTCCAAAGTCAAAACAGGGGATCACGTAATCATTCTGTATCAGTCTCACAAAAACATAAATATATCAAAATATAGAACTCCTTTGCTTTGTATGTTTATTTTATATGAAAATAGACTCATTAAGATTTAATTTGATATCCCATTCAGTCTCTGATTCAATTTATACTATTTTTGGTGATTTTCTAAAATCACATCACTGCTACTGTCCAAAACAGTTTTATTGCTAATTCACTCTTTCACACTTTCTTTGTATTAACCTCATTTTAACATACATATCACAAATAATTTTCACCACATTTCATACATCACAAGTATAGGTCCATGATCACAAGGTCACCATAAAATCATCCTCATGTATAACTTACTTGTTTATAACCTTACCACATCCTGGTCACTTAATGAACACATCATTCACATAACCAAGTTCCTGCACTTATTCATCACAAAACTCACAAAGCAATACATAGAGAGTCTCCCGTTGAACACTTCGGATCAATCCTCGATACTTGGTGGTTTCAGCACATAGCTCCACCCATCATATAGTTCGGCTCTCTTGTACACATGGTGAACACTTAGTACCACCCATGTGACCTAGCCAGTTTATCTCGTAGCTCTCTTGTCTACATGGTGTCCTTCACTTGGAACCACACATGCGACCTAGCTACATATATCCCGTAGCTCTCTTGTCTACATGGTGTACACATAGTATCACCCATGCGACCTAGCTACACCATAATGTCTTGTAGCTCTCTTGTACACATGATGTGCACTCAACGCTATACATGTGACCCAGCTACATACCATCTGTATCATCCAATCTTTCTGAAGGTTCAACCGGGATTTCTCTCTCTTTCGCAACAATTTCACCAATCAAGTAATTATCCACAAACATATTTCCAATATTTTTATAAAATATCATAATACAAGTAATAGTGATGTATTACTTACATATAAACTTACATCTCATTTAATATCAACGCAATAACATTAAATTACACATTGTCTTATTAAAAATCATATGAACTTACAAGTTCCCATAATATCCATAATCATAGAAATCACATTTATGTATGATAATTCAATGCACTTCATGTACCATAGACATATTTTTAAATCAATTCATAAACTTGGCACCATAATCATTTAATTTAACATAATTCAATTAATTCACTAAATTTAACTTTCAAATATAAATTACAGCATTATTGTTGTATTATTATCATACCAACTTACATACTTTCAACACCTCGGAGATCATAGTAAATATATCAATTTTACATTGAAACATGCATAAATTAATGCTTATTATATATATGAACTTACCTTGATATTAAAACGGCCATTTTACCAACTTTCCCAATTTTTAATTTTTCTCTCATTCTAGGTTCAAATCTTGTTTTCCGGGATCTAAAACATCATATTTTACTTATTTAATTAATGTACTATTCAAAACAGTCCTTAACTCAAACTTTGGAAAAATTACAATTTTGCCCCTAAACTTTTGCATATTTACACTTTTGCCCCTAGGCTCGGGAATTAAACTTCATCCCTTATTCTTATGTTTTATGACATGATGATCACTTTTCCCTTCTATGACAACATCAAATTCTCACTCTAACATATACTTATGACTATTAGGTATTTTACCTATTAAGCCATTTTGCTCGTTTTCACTTAAAACCGAGTAGCACAAGTTGTCTAACATAACTTAAAACCTCATATTGTATCATAAAACACCAGAATACACAAATTTTACCTATGGGTATTTTTCCAAATAGGAACCCTAGGTTGAATTATTGCTAGCATAAGCTAAATCAAGTTACCGGAACTCTAAAAACGTAAAGAACTTGAAAAACGAGGTTAGAACGGACTTACAATTGAGCTTGGGAAGCTTGAAAACCCTAGCCATGGAGTCTTCCTTGGTATACACGTCCATGGTGAAGAAGATGAGCAAAATTGGCTTTTCATTTTGTATTTTAATTCATTTTACCCCTAAATGACCAAAATACCCTTACTACTAAACTTTCCAAAAATTCCATCCATGTCCAATTTTTGTCCATAACTTAGAAATTGGTCAAATTCTATTTAAGGCCTCCTAATTAATTTTTCAAATCAATTTCATACTAGAAACTTCTAGAATGCAAGTTTTGAAACTTATTCAATTTAGTCCCTAACTTCGAATTTAGCACTTTATGCATAGAATTTCTTCACGAAATTTTCACACAATCATGCAATCATATCATAGACCTCAAAATAATCATAAAATAATTATTTATATCTCAGATTTTGTGGTCCCGAAACCTCTGTTCCAACTAGACCCAATTTTGGGCTATTACAACTCTCCCCCCTTCAGAGATTTTCGTCCTCGAAAATCTTACCGGAGTGAGGTTTAGTATCTTTCTCATAATTTCCAGCATTACTAACTATTTGTTTTCAAGACGATACTTTCAGAAACACTCTATCATCAATTTGAATCCCAAGATAACTCAGTAAACTCTGATATTTCTCTAACTCTATCCTTCACTTGTCAACCATTCTCAGACTCTAGTCATATCTATAATTATTTTATCATTGAACTCTTTGATTCCATAGTTAGGAACATAGTCAACATGATTCTCATGAATTTCCATTATATACACCTCATCGGTAAGGGGGTGAGGTCGTACAGTCTCTAACTCGATTCTGACATATATCTATATGACACATTTTTTTCATTATCCACATATGTCATTATAATCATACTATCCACTTCAAATAATTTATTATTCATACCTGTCTTACATAAAATTTCCAATTATCTCATTTCAAACAAGTGCACTCACTCATACATTCTATGAATTTTGAATAACTTTAATCATCACATTTACTAATTAATTTAGTCAAGCATGCAACAGCATATGAAGGCCAAACAAATATGAATAAATATATCACTATATAAACTTTCATCTCACATATTATCACATACACATATATCACGAATTCTTATTCATACCTTTCCGAGTTTAACACATCATAGCTACATTTTATTCAAATACTTCAATATCGCTATCAAATGGTCAAATGTAGCTCGGTTGGAGAATATTTCATTTTAAACAAAATAGTCCTTATTAGTGTCGGGAGACATCACACTATCACATATTTGTGGCATGTATAACTAAACTCTTACACTTGCTATGTTAGTCCGAGAATCGACTAAACCTACTCTGATACCACTAAATGTAACACCCCTTACCCGTATCCGAGGCCGGGCTAAGGTACGATGCGTTACCAGACAAACATACAAACATTAAACTAAAATACGAGCCATAAAATTTTATTCATATTTCAAAGCGTTCATTCTCTTACACATAGTCCCTTATTTGAGTCTACGGAGCCCAAAACATACTTTAGAAAGGGTTTGGGACAAAACTGAGAACTTATGAAAATCTTGGAAATTTCATGCTTTAAGGCTCCACACGCCCGTGTCCCAAAGTCGTGTTCCATACACGGCTAAGACACATGGTCGTGTCTCTGCCTGTGTGGAATATACCTAGGCTATTTTCCAAGCTTTGGTCAACCTTGATCTCTTACACACTTATACAAAATCAAAAGCATATAACATGGTATTCATTTAATGATTAAACATCCTCAATTAAACCACAAACATAGCATTTGTATGTCATCATACATGTGTCTCTCATACTCATTTTACCTTGTTTATTATAGTACCACTTATACATTTATACCAAGATTATCATCTTACCAAATATCTTCAGCTTAATCATCAAGCATTCATATTTAAAGCTAGATCATATCTTTATAAAATACCACGATTCAGATGCACAGAATAACATGTTTGCCTGAAACATTTCAATTCAATTCCATACCCAACAAGAATTACATTGAGACTAGTCATATATATATACATGTCATGATACATAACATTCTCTTTTTGTTTTCTTATAAACACATATCATTTATTTCATTATATCAATATTTCATATACCATAATTTCCATTTATTCCACATATATTTATTTTCCTCCTCCTCCTCTCCATTCCACATCCTTAATGTATATAGCATTCTTGTAAGTACGATTTCACAATTTACTAATAAATGTTGATATCAATCTGTACACACGAGTCATAGTCACTTAATTATTTATAATTAGAGCTACAGAGCTCCAAATTAAGATCCGTAAATTTTCCTTGAAGCTAGACTCACATATCTTTCCACCATAAAATTTTCATAATTTTTGGTTCAGCCAATTAGTACAGTTTATTCATTAAAATTTACCCTGTTTCACTTTCTGACAGTTCTGACCTCTCTTCACTAAAAAATAATTATCTCATAGTACAGAACTCGGATAATGTTCTTGTTAATTTATCCTGAAAATAGACTCATTATGGATTTTAAAAATATAATTTTGAGACTCTAATTTTAATTTTCTCCAAATTGTTGTGATTTTCCAAAGTCAGAACAGGGGATCACGTAATCATTCTGAATCAGACTCATAAAAACATAAATATCTCAAAATATAGAACTTCTTTGCTTTGTCTGTTTATTTTATATGAAAATAGACTCATTAAGCTTTAATCTTATATCTCATTCAGTCTCTGATTCAATTTATACTGTTTTTGGGGATTTTTCAAAATCACGTCACTGCTACTGTCCAAAGCAATTTTAATGCTAATTCACTCTTTCACACTTTCTTTATATTAACCTCATTTTAACATACATATCACAAATCATTTTCACCACATTTCATACATCACAAGTATAGGGCCATGATCACAAGGTCACCATAAAATCATCCTCATGTATAACTTACTTGTTTATAACCTTACCACATCCTGGTCACTTAATGAACACATCATTCACATAACCAAGTTCCTGCACTTATTCATCACAAAACTCACAAAGCAATACATAGAGAGTCTCCCGTCGAACACTTCGGATCAATCCTCGATTCTTGGTGGTTTCAGTACATAGCTCCACCCATTATATAGTTCGTCTCTCTTGTACACATGGTGAACACTTAGTACCACCCATGTGACCTAGCCAGTTTATCTCGTAGCTCTCTTGTCTACATGGTGTCCTTCACTTGGAAACACGCATGCGACCTAGCTACATATATCCCGTAGCTCTCTTGTCTACATGGTGTACACATAGTATCACCCATGCGACCTAGCTGCATCATAATGTCTTGTAGCTCTCTTGTACACATGGTGTGCACTCAGCACTATACATGTGACCTAGCTACATACCATCTGTATCATCAAATCTTTCCGAAGGTTCAACCGGGATTTCTCTCTCTTTCCCAACAATTTCACCAATCAAGTAATTATCCACAAACATATTTCCAATATTTTTATAAAATATCATAATACAAGTAATAGTGATGTATTACTTACATATTAACTTACATCTCATTTAATATCAACGCAATAACATTAAATTACACATTGTCTTATTAAAAATCATATGAACTTACAAGTTCCCATAATATCCATAATCATATAAATCACATTTATGTATGATAATTCAATGCACTTCATGTACCATAGACATGTTTTTAAATCAATTCATAAACTTGGCACCATAATCATTTAATTTAACATAATTCAATTAATTCACTAAATTTAACTTTCAAATATAAATTACAACATTATTGTTGTATTATTATCATACCAACTTACATACTTTCAACACCTCGGAGATCATAGTAAATATATCAATTTTACATTGAAACATGCATAAATTAATGCTTATTATACATATGAACTTACCTTGATATTAAAACGGCCATTTTACCAACTTTCCTAATTTTCAATTTTACTCTCATTCTAGGTTCAAATCTTGTTTTCCGGGATCTAAAACATCATATTTTACTTATTTAATTAATGTACTATTCAAAACAGTCCTTAACTCAAACTTTGGAAAAATTACAATTTTGCCCCTAAACTTTTGCATATTAACACTTTTGCCCCTAGGATCGGGAATTAAACTTCATCCCTTATTCTTATGTTTTATGACATGATGATCACTTTTCCCTTCTATGGCAACATCAAATTCTCACTCTAACATATACTTATGACTATTAGGTATTTTTACCGATTAAGCCCTTTTGCTCGTTTTCACTTAAAACCGAGTAGCACAAGTTGTCTAACATAACTTAAAACCTCATATTGTATCATAAAACACCAGAATACACAAATTTTACCTATGGGTATTTTTCCAAATATGAACCCTAGGTTGAATTATTGCTAGCATAAGCTAAATCAAGTTACCGGGACTCCAAAAACGTAAAGAACTTGAAAAATGGGGTTAGAACGGACTTACAATTGAGCTTGGGAAGCTTGAAAACCCTATCCATGGAGTCTCCCTTGGTATACACGTCCATGGTGAAGAAGATGAGCAAAATTGGCTTTTAATTTTGTATTTTAATTCATTTTACCCCTAAATGACCAAAATACCCTTACTACTAAACTTTCCAAAAATTCCATCCATGTCCAATTTTTGTCCATAACTTAGAAATTGGTAAAATTTCTATTTAAGACCTCCTAATTAATATTTCAAATCAATTTCATACTAGAAACTTCTAGAATGCAAGTTTTGCAACTTATTCAATTTAGTCCCTAACTTTGAATTAAGCACTTTATGTATAGAATTTCTTCACGAAATTTTCACACAATCATGCAATCATATCATAGACCTAAAAATAATCATAAAATAATTATTTATATCTCAGATTTTGTGGTCCCGAAACCTCTATTCCAACTAGACCCAATTTTGGGCTATTACATAGGGAGAGAAGTGAAACTTCTTGTATGATGAATTCCTCGAACTAGAGTTTTGGAGAGTGATTGGTTCGAGAGTGGAGGAGGATACTCCGGCGGTCGTAGAGGTTTATCAGGCCATAAGTCCTGCGCCAAAAGAATATTATATCTAGTGGTGGCTATGGTCGTGGTCGAGCAGGACATGGCAGTCGTGAAGAACCTTTCCCGGTGGAGTTTTAGTTCTGTGATGATGAGCTTAAGAGCTATATATAACTGTGATAAAATCAGGAACTTTTTAGGGGATATTAAGAAAAATAATTACTCAAAAAGAAAAAAAAATTTGATAATTAAAATAAAATTTCTAAAATCTAATAAAAATAAAGAGTAATTTCAATAAAAATTAAACATATAAAATAATAAATAAATATTTCTAAACATCTTCATCGCTGGATGGTTCGCGAGGTCGGACTGGTGATGAGATGTGGAGGTGCTGACAAATTTGTTATAGGGTAGCATCAATGTTGTTAAATTGTTGAAAACACTGATACTCGAATCTGGTAAGGCGCTCAGAGATGTCAGCATATGAAGCTGCCGCATGAACTGGACGAGAGGGTGGTGGTGGCTGAGTCGGTGGGTCCTCGTGCTGTAGGGGGACATCATCAGGAATGTCCTCGTAGGCTTCCTCCTCGGTAGATTGGGCGAGACGATAGGTTCCTCAGTGCCTCTCGATCATCCTCATGCTAAGCATGCTCGAGATGTCTTGTGGAGACATCTGGCCGATGTGGGTGAGGGATGATTCTTGGGCCGCGGTGTTGAGGAGCTCGAAGTGTCATGCCAGCCTAATCACGTAGGGGCCAATGGAGATGACCTGCTTCCTATGCCGCTCTGTCTGGTGCTAAATTGCAAGGGCGATGAAATAAGCAAGGTCGATGACGTGCCCTTACAACATGCACCCTAAGAAGTAGACGTCTGGGTGTTGACGATGCCAGTGCTCTCTCACCTCCCTGTAATCGTGTGAGCTAAAATAGCGTGTAAGTACCTCAGGAATGGTGGGAGAACTGATTCCTTGGAACAGCTAGGATTGTACGAGGCCGTGCTAGGGGCCAAAGTAATGCCAGCACTTTGAGGAAGAGAAATGCATGTGGCGACTGAGAGCATGTAGTTCATTCTCCTCTCGAAACTCCTCCTCTGTATATAGGCATAGAGTAGCACCAAACTCTAGGATGCTTAGCTGGCGGATTAATCCACCTAGGCGAAAATGGACTGTGCCGGGATCATCATACCTTGTTATTACGGTCTGGAGATGGAACGTTGAGCATAGTTCCATCGTGAGCTCGAGGTATGTCGGCTCGATAATCCCGAAGAACAGCTTCCAAAGGTAGGTGGTTAGGAGAGCCTAAGTCGCGTCAGCCATCTGGACTTGTTCTACAGCAGCCCAGTCGATACAGCGGCCCGCAATTAAGGGTCGGGCCCAAAGTATTTGGAACAGTTCTTCTTAGGGCCCTCGGGGAAACTGTAGAATAGGGTGACGGATTTCCACGGTTGGGCCCGTGGAAGAGGATGCCCCCTTCCTCTTCTACGAAGCAGGTATGACAGTTTTCTTTCCTCTTGACGATGACATGGTACGCTAAAGGAGAGAGATTGGGCGTCCAAAACGAAGTTGAAGGCGGCGCACGGGCTTGGCAGGGGGCCGTGTGGAGTTGCAGCGGCTAGAGTTAGGGTTTTTGAATAGGGAAGAAAGTGAATAGTGCAGGGTATTTATAGATTTTGGGGCACACGGCCATGGCACACACCTGTGTCCCCCAATTTCAGCCCGTGTGATTCTCGAATTTCAAATTTGGGTGCGTTAGACATTTAGTACACACCCGTGTTCCTCGGGCTTGTGGGTTCACGGCCGTTCTAGCTTTGTTCGCTTCTCCCACGCCTGTGTGTTCAAGCTCCACGCCCGTGTTAAGTTAATAGGTTCAACCACGGGTGTTAGACACGGGCATGTCGCATGCCCATGCTAGTTTCTCAGTTTCAACCACGGGTCTTCAACATGGGCGTGTCACACGCTCATATTATTTTGGCAGGCTCGACCACGGCCATGTCGCACAGCCATGGCGTTTTATTGTAGCCTGTGTTGGGGAAATCTTTTCCCTTGTTTTCACACAGCCTTAAACACGCCCGTGTGTTTGGCCGTGTCTCTGTGGAAACACCTGTATTCAAGATCTCTATTGGTAGGTTAGGAGTTGAATACAAAAATTTAAAGAAATTAATAATGTTAGTGCTCGGGTTGCCTCCCGAGAAGCGCTTATTTATAGTCTAAGCTAGACTTACCTCTTCAGTGAATGGTCATGGCAGTTTGAGGAGTTTATACTCCTCATTCCTCCTATCAATATCATAAAAATAAGGTTTTAATCGGGTGTTGTTTACCTTAAAAGTGCCGAACTTAGGATGACTCACCTCCACCATACCGAATGGAAAAATACTGAGTACCATAAGAGGGATTTCCTCATTCGGTGTGGTAGTGACAATGTGGGGATCTGCGGCATCTAGTAAGACTTTATCACCCACCTTAAGTTGATTTGGAGAGGTATTGGGCTCATTTTGGCGTAGTTTCGATTTATCGTGTATTCTCGATTTATGTGCTCGCCATTTGTCTAGCTCCTCTATCCGTAGCCTTCATTCTCCATGAATGTGTCCTCTATCATTTCTGGAACATGGCTCGTGAACTTATTTGAAGCTCAATTTCTGCAAAGTCATAGTCAGTTTTAGTAGATTGGTGTGGACTATTACCTTCAATGTTCGATGTGATGCCAGAATTACGAGCTTGAAGGGTGATCGTTTCGTCTCCCACACGAAGTGTAAGCTCACCTGTGCCAACATCAATAATTGTTTTAGCAGTTGTTAAAAAGGGCCTCCCTAAAATCAAAGGGGTGTTATTATCCTCCTCTATGTCTAGAACAATGAAATCGACGGGAAATATGAACTTATCTACTTTCACTAGTACATCTTCAATAATACCCCTAGGAAATCTTATAGTTTTATCTACCAATTGAATGCTCATCCTAGTTTGTTTAGGTTTCCCAAGACCTAGTTGCTTAAACATTTTGTAAGGCATGACGTTAATACTAGCCCCTAAATCAGCTAATGCATGACTTATATCTAAACTACCAATTAAGCAAGGAATTGTAGAACTCCCTGGATCTTTCAATTTGTGGGGTAGCTTATTCTGTAGAATAGCTGAGCAGACTGCGTTTAGCTCCACATGTGACGCTTCGTCCAACTTCCGCTTATTTAATAAAAGCTCTTTTAAAAATTTCATTGCATTTGGCATCTGCGACAAAACTTCAATAAACGGTAAGTTAATATGTAATTTTTTCAAAAGTTTGACGAATTTACCGAATTGTTCGTCTGAGCAATCTTTCCTTATCGCGTTAAGGTATGGAACACAAGGTCTATATTCTTCATTCAACTTTTTGTTATGACTTACCTCACTTTTACCTTTTCTCACCACAGTTTCTTACATCAATTCTGGCTCAGGCGCATTGAATCCTTACTTATCTTGAGTACTAATTGCGTTGAGGTGTTCCCTTGGATTAGGTTCAGTATTACTTGGTAAGCTACCTTGTGGTCGTTTGGAG
The DNA here is from genome assembly GCF_007990345.1 of Gossypium hirsutum. Classification (NCBI taxonomy): domain Eukaryota; kingdom Viridiplantae; phylum Streptophyta; class Magnoliopsida; order Malvales; family Malvaceae; genus Gossypium; species Gossypium hirsutum. The sequence goes on from NC_053427.1 coordinate 55,139,827, forward strand.
ATTAGTTTGGATAGCTGGCCTATCTGAGTTTCGAGCCCTTGGATCGATGCTTGTTGATTCTTAAGTGCTGTCTCGGTATTTTGGAAACGGGTTTTTGATACCGAGATTAATTTAGAGAGTATCTCTTCAAGGTTTGGTTTCTTCTCTTGTTGATAAGGTGGCTGTTGAAAACCCTGAGGATTTTGTGGCTTTTGATTCCCTTGACCACCCCAAGAGAAATTTGGGTGGTTCCTCCAACCTGCATTATAAGTATTACTGTATGGGTTATTTTGTGATCGAAAGTTATTGTTACCCATATAGTTGACTTGTTCCTCTTTGGTTGTAGGATTGAAGGATTGATATTCTATATGCAAACCTCCTCTACTTGAGTCATACCTCATTACTGGATGTACCTGCGTAGAACCAAGTAAACCATCAATCTTTTTATTGAGAAGTTCTACTTGATTTGACGGTATAATAACTGAGTCGACGTTATAAACGCCGGTTGATTTTGTTAGCTTAGTCCTCATGACTTGCCACTGATAATTATTTAATGACATTTCTTTAATGAATTCATAAGCCTCTTCAGGTGTTTTGTTGTTGATGGTTCCTCCAGCAACTGCATCAATCATCTATCTTGTTGCGGGATTCATAAGATTGTAAAATGTTTGAACTCGCAGCCATAGAGGTAACCCATGGTGAGGGCACCTTCGCAATAGGTCCTTGTATCTCTCCCATGCATCGTAAAGTGCTTCTAAGTCCATCTGCACAAAAAAAGAGATATCATTACGTAACTTAGTCGTTTTACCCGGCGAAAAATATTTTAGTAGAAAATTTTTGGTCATTTGTTTCCAAGTAGTGATGGACCCTCGTGGTAATGAGTTCAACGACTGTTTAGCTTTGTTTCTCAGTGAAAAATGGAATAACCGAAGGCGAATGGCATCATTAGAAATGCCATTAATTTTGAAAGTGTCGCAAGACTTTAGAACATTAGCCAAGTGAGTGTTGGGATCCTCATCCTGCAAACCATCAAACTGAACAAACTGTTGTATCATCTGAATTGTGTTAGGTTTCAGTTCAAAATTATTCACAGCAATAGCAGGTCTAACTATACTTGACTCAGTTCTTGTTAAAGAAGGTTTAGCATAGTCATACATAGTACGTGTAGAAGGATTTTGATTAGCCGCAATTGCAGGAGGTAGCTGATTGCCTTGGTTTTCAGCAATCTCTTCGGTTGGGGGTTGAGTATCATCTTCTTGCTCGTTCTTCGTGTATTTTAAGCTTCGCCTTATTTCTCTTTGGTTTCTACGAACTGTGCGATCGATTTCTTCGTCAAACAGCAATGGTCCCGACGGGTTTCTTCTAGTCATAAACTATGAAAACCTGTCAAGAGAAGGAAAAAGGAAGTTAATAAATAATAATAAAAGTAAATTAAATTGCAAGAAAGATAAATTGCTAAAGTAATAAAGATTGAGTGTTCCTAATATTTCAGATCCCCGGTAACGGTGCAAAAAACTTGATAGCGAGGTTTCATGATAAGTTTTAAATATTTATAATTACTCGTTCTTGGACTAACTATTATCGTGATGTAGGCAAGTGTACCTATCGAATAGTAGTATAGTTTTAGCAAGACTGGATTGTTGAACCCAAATGAACTAAAAGTATTAGTAATGACTGTCTTTTTATTATCTAGCCTAAGAATAAAGAGACTTTGTTTTAATTAACTAATTATCTAAACTAAGAACTCACAGAGAAAAGAATTGGGGAATTGCTTTTCGGAAAATTGATTGAATGAAGATAATACCTAAGGAAAAATCCACCTAGACTTTACTTGTTATTCTGGCTCCGAATCGGACGATTTATTCATTCAACTTGTTCTGTAGAGATCCCTAAGTTATGTTATTATCCCTATTCAAGACTAATAATGTCTAATCCCTAGATTGAATAACCGAGACTTTTCTCTAATTAACACTTTAGGGTTACATTAACTCGATCTATGGATCCCTTTATTATGTTTCACCCTAATTTGGCAAAATCTTGTCACCCTATTTCTAGGCCCGCAATAAACTTCGCTTAATTATGACAAAAGTACTCTTAGACAGGGTCTATTCCTTCTCTGAATAAGAGCATGTCTTGAATCAGTATCCTAGGATATCAAAACAAGAATTAAGAACACATAATTAAGAACAAGTTAAATATTTATCATACGATTCAGAAAATAATAACAAGATTCGTCTTAGGTTTCATTCCCCTTAGGTATTTAGGGGTTTTAGTTCATAACTAAATAAGAAAACATCTCAAAAGAATAAAGAATACAAAACATAAAGAAAACACAAAACTCCTGAAGGGAAATTGATGAGAGATCTTCAGTCTTGATGATGAATCCTGGTTTTCGAGATGGATCAATTGGCTTCCTTGGAGTAATTCCTTACTCTCTCTTCTCCTTCCCCTTTTTCTCCTCTTCTAGGGTGTATTTATAGGCTTTGGAATGCCTATAAGCCCTCAAAAGTGGCCTTTTCCGAATTGGACTCAACTGGGGCTCGTCAGGGACACGCCTATGTGACACGCCCGTGTGTGATTACTTCAGGTTGTGTTCGAGCCTGTTAAAATAGCATGGGCGTGTGCTATACCTGTGTGAATCATGCTTCAATTTTGCCAGATTAACACGGTTGTGTGGTCTGCTCGTGTGAAGAGGTCCAGGCTATGTTGATTTCGTACTTTGGCCCATTTTCTCTGTTTTTGGCCCGTTTCTCACTCCTTTCACTCTCCTATGCTCTCCTAAGTATAAAATATGAAATTAAAGCATTAGAAGCATCGAATTCACCAATTCTAATGAGAAATCATCCATAAAATGCATTAAACATGGGGTCAAAATGTGTATAATTTACGGTTTATCAGAACGATATTATAATATGTGAATTAGATGTTATATGATTTATTATTTGTATTTATGTAATGAGATGAATTGGCTTGATTTCATGACTTTTTTATAAGCATGTTGTATTGATTATTTTATTAAGGTATAAGATATATTTATATATACATATGAATTAATGCGTTGTAAAATGTAAATTATAATATATATATATATATATGCTTTCATGTGTGATTGCATATTTGTTTAGTAATGGAGTAAAATTTTAAAATGAAAATGGTATTAAGCATATGTACATTCGGCAAATGAGATAAGAATTGACCAAATTAATTGTATCTTTTGCTAATTAACATTAAAATGCTTATATATGAATTTGTTAAAGAGATATGAGTTTTGTGTATCTATGTTAAGATAAGTTTAATATTTAATTGGTCATATGATTTTTGTAATGTGAACATGACTTGTATAAATCATTGAATGTTAGTAAACTATGTTTTTTGGTAATGCCTCATAACCCCATTCCGGCGACGAATAAGGGTTAGAGGTGTTACATTTTATTAGTATCAAAGCTACAGTTTAATCGATTCTAGGACTGACGTAGCTTGTGAATCTAGCTATACATGCCATAATATATGCTGCGATAATGTGATGACCTCTGACATTTAAAAATGCGTTTTCGTATAGTATATGGATCCTAACAGAGCTGTAGCTGATGATGTCGAGAGCATAGCGCCTGCTCCCGCACAAGGGACAATGCCGGTTGATTCTAAACCGACCTCGAGTAACCAAGATGGAGAGGCTAAGTAAGCCTTTTACCAAATGATGAATGATTGGTTTACTCAATATATCTGAACTAACTCGGCTACACAATAACCTCCACCCCCGAATAATCCATCTCCAATACTTGTGGTACCTCCGATGATTGATCGATGAGATTTAACAAGCCTCCTGTTGATAAAATCAAAAAACACGAGGCTGAAGAATTCAAAGCTACTGATGTTGATGATGCTAAGCAAGCTGAATTCTGGCTTGATAATACTATCCGTGTGTTTGATGAGTTATCTTGTACCCTGGATGAGTGTTTAAAATGTGTCATATCTCTGCTACGAGACACTGCATATCACTGGTGGAATACACTAGTATAAGTGGTTCCGAAAGAGCGGGTGAGCTGGGAATTCTTTCAGACTGAGTCTTATAAGAAATATATCAGCCGAAGATTCGTTAATCAGAAGTGCAAGGAATTTCTCGAATTAAAACAGGGTCATATGACTGTGACAGAGTATGAGTGAAAATTTGTGAGACTCAATCGATATGCCCGTGAGTGTGTTTCAACTGAAGCTATCATGTGTAAAAGATTCGAAGACGGTTTGAACGAAAACATTAAATTGCTAGTTGCTATACTTGAAATTAAAGAGTTCGTAGTACTTGTTGAGCGAGCTTGCAAAGTTGAAAGCTCGGGAAAGAGAAAAGAAAAGCTGATTTTGAAGCTAGAGATTTTCGTAAAAGATCATCGGGTAAGACTTTTCAATTAGCATCGAAGAAGTTCAGAGATGATTCTAGTCGATCTAAGGATACTGTGGGCTTTTTTAGACGAGATCGAGACCGACCTCCTGTAAGTTCAAGAGCCACTTCGATAGCTAGTGCTGGTAATGTTTGACAGAATGGAGTCGAGTGCAAGCATTGTAGTAAATGGCATTCTGGAGATCGCAGATTGCATGATCTGTCTTGTTTTAAATGTGGATCGATGGATCATTTTATCCGAGATTGCCTGATGTTAGCCGAGAAAACACTGTTCAGAATGTGAGACCGAGTAATATGTCAGTACGAGGCATACCACACAGACATTTGGGTAATATAGGTGGTGGTGGCAGCCAGAGTGGAACGAAAGATACAATAGTTCATTTGAGGCTCGTATACCTGCCAAAGCATTTGCTATACACGTTCGCAAGGACGCTTCTTCCCCAGATGTTATTACCGGTATTTTCACTCTTTATGATACTAGTGTTATTGCATTGATTGATCCTGGTTCGACTCATTCTTATGTGTGTAAAACATTAGTATCCAGTAAGACTTTGCATGTTGAGTCTACTGAGTTTGTGATTCGAGTATCAAACCCTTAGGTCGATGTGTTCTGGTTGATAAAGTGTGTAAAAATTTCCCGTTGATGGTTCAAGATTCGTATTTTTCAGTCGATTTGATATCATTACCCTTTGATGAGTTTGATATAATTTTGGGTATGGACTGGCTGACTTTGCACGATGCAGTTGTTAATTGCAAAAGAAAGACCATTGATTTGAGATGTCAGAACGATGAGATTATTCTGATTGAATTTAATGATCTAAGTGGTTTACTAGCAGTAATATCTTCGGTGTTAGCTCAGAAGTAAGTGAGAAAAGGTTGTGAAGCTTACTTTTCTTATGTGCTTGATAGTAAAGTGACTGAAAAGAAGATCGAATCCGTACCAGTTGTGTGCGAGTATCCAGATGTGTTTTCTGAAGAATTTTCGGGTTTGCCACCTGTCCGAGAGGTAGAGTTTGGTATTGAGTTAGTACCAGGGATGACTCCAATTTTGATAGCTCTGTACCAGATGGCACCTACTGAACTAAAAGAGTTGAAAGTACAGCTGCAAGAGTTGACAGATAGAGGTTTCGCGTAACTGAGTTTCTCTTTCTAGGGTGCACCTATGTTATTTGTGAAAAGGAAAGATGGAACTATGAGAACGTGCATCGATTATAGATAGCTTAATAAGGTGACTATAAAGAATAAGTATCCGTTGCCACGAATTGATGATTTGTTTGATCAGTTGAAAGGGGTTACAGTGTTTTCAAAAATAGATTTGAGATCAAGCTATTATTAGTTGCGAGTTAAAGACTTCAACATGCCAAAGACTGCTTTTCGAACAAGGTACGGACACTATGAGTTTTTAGTCATGCCTTTTGGACTTACTAATGCACCTATTGTTTTCATGGATTTGATGAACCGGATTTTCAGACAGTATTTGGATTGGTTTGTAGTTGTGTTTATCGATGATATTTTGATTTACGCCCGTGATGAAACTGAACATGCTGAACATTTGAGACTGGTGTTACAAACTTTGTGAGATAAGCAATTATATGCGAAGTTCAGTAAATGTGAGTTCTGGTTACATGAAGTTAGCTTTCTAGGACATGTTGTTTCAACATTAGGTATTCGGGTTGGTCCGAGTAAGATTTCAACAATACTTGACTAGAAACCTCTGAGAAACATTTCTGAAGTCTGAAGTTTTTTGGGACTTGCTGGTTACTATAGACGATTCGTGAAAGGTTTCTCTATGATTGCAACCCCGATGACGAAGATATTACAAAAAGATGTTAAGTTTGAATGGTCAAAAAAGTGTCAGAAAAGTTTTGATCAGTTGAAAGCTCTTTTGATCGAAGTTCCAATGTTAGTTCAGCCAACCAGAATTGGGTAAAGAATTTTTTTCTATAGTGATGCATCTTTAAATGGTTTGGGCTGTGTTTTGATGCAGGAAGGTTGACTTATAGCTTATGCCTCGAGACAATTGAAGCCACATGAAAAGAACTATCTGACACACGACCTAGAGTTGGCAGCTATTGTATTTGCATTAAAAATTTGGTGTCACTATCTATTTGGTGAAAAATGTCATGTTTATTCTGATCACAAAAGCCTGAAGTACTTGATGACTCAGAAAGATCTGAATTTAAGGCAGCGTCGATGGCTAGAGTCACTAAAAGATTACAAACTTGTGATTAACTATCACCCAAGAAAGGCTAATGTTGTTGCTGATGCTCTAAGTCGAAAATCATTGTTTGCTTTGCATGCAATGAATGTGCATATGGCTATGTCTGATGATGGTTCGATAATAGGTGAATTGAAATCAAGTCCGTTATTTGTTCAACGAATATGTGATGCCCAGAAGGTTTATAAAGATTTGATATCAAAACGGGCTCAATGTGATTCAAATGTTGATTCAGAGTTTTGAGTTGATGCTGATGACTGTTTGAGATTTAGAAACCGAATATCCATTCCTAGAAATATAGAGTTGATTTAGATGATTTTGAACGAAGCTGATAACAGTCGGCTATCTGTTCACCCGGATAGTACGAAGATGTATAATGATCTAAAATAGCACTATTGGTGGCAAGCTGTGAAACAAGACATTTCTAACTTTGTATAGAAATTTTTAATTTGTCAGCAAGTAAAAGCGGAGCATCAGGTACCTTCTGGATTGCTTCAACCGATCATGATACCTGAATGGAAATGGGACAGAGTCACGATGGATTTTGTATTCGGTTTACTGATAACACCGAGCAAGAAAGATGCAATCTGGGTTATTGTAAATCGATTGAGTAAATCTGCTCACTTTGTTCTGTTTCGTACAGATTACTCACTTGATAAGCTGGCTGAATTGTACGTTTCTCAGATCGTGAGGTTACATGATGTACCTATTTTTATCATTTCGAATAGAGATACAAGGTTTACATCGCGATTTTCGAAGAAACTACAAGATGCACTAGGTACTAAACTGCATTTTACCACTGCTTTTCATCCCCAAATAGATGGTCAGTTCGAGCGAATCATTCAGATACTCGAAGATATGTTGAGATGTTGCATTCTCGAGTTTGAAGGTATGTGGGAACGATACCTACCTCTAATTGAATTTGCGTACAATAATAGCTTTCAGTCGAGTATCAAAATGGCACCTTACGAGGCTTTATATGGCCATAAATGCCGTACACCATTGTATTGGACTGAACTCAGTGAAACAAGATACACGAGATTGATTTGATCAGAGAAACTGAACAGAAAGTGAAAGTGATTCGTGAAAGTCTAAAAGTAGCATCAGATCGTCAGAAATCATATACGGACTTGAAACGTAAAGATATAGAGTTTCAAATCAGGGATAGAGTGTTTTTGAAAGTCTTACCATGGAAGAAAATACTCAGATTCAGTCATAAAGGCAAATTAAGTCCGAGGTTTATTGGGCTGTATGAGATTATAGAACGTATCGGACCAATTGCTTACAGATTATTGTTGCCAACTGAGTTAGAAAAAGATCCACAATGTATTCCATGTTTCGATGATTCGTAGATATCGATATGATCCTTCACATGTAATTAGCCCAGTTGAGGTTGAGATTAAGCCTGATTTGACGTACGAAGAAGAACCGATTCGCATTCTAGCTTGTGAAATTAAAGAGTTACAAAATAAGAAAATTCCATTGGTTAAAGTACTGTGGCATAAACACGGAGTTGAGGAAAAAAAGTGGGAGCCAGAAGTTGCAATGAAAGAACATTATCCCAACCTATTCACCGGTAAGTTTTTCGGGGACGAAAATCCCTAAAGGGGAGAGTTGTAACAGTCTGATTTAGACCCTAATCAGAACGGTGGTCTCGGAATAGGAATCCGAGTTAGAAAAATATTTTTAAAAATATTTTTGGTGTTTATAATGTGTGAATTTGTGTGTGCTAATTTTTTTTAAAATTTTATCATTTGGATGCCCAATTTAATGAAAGGGCTTAATCGGGTAAAATGGAATTTTGATGGTTTAATAGAAAATGGCCAAATTGAATATGTCTTTTTGATATTGATTATTTAAGTGGCAATTTGACCATATTTAATTAGATGGACGGTAGTTCCATGTTTTATGATGGTTAAATATTTGTTTATAAAGGTTATTTAGGTTATTTAATAAAACATTATAAGTTATAATATAATAAAACATAAAAACAAAACATGTATTGTTCATATTATTTGACTGAAACTAGTAAAAGAAAAGAAAAAGAGAAAGCACATGATATTCAGCCATTGTTGATCCAAATTCAAGGTTAGTTTGGTTTCGATTTTTGATAATTTTTACATTTTTGAGACCGTTGCTTCGAATATTATCCGACCCATGCTAGAATTTCTAATTTTGATGAATGTTTTGAGTTATTCCATTGATGAATATTTGTGTTTTGTGAGGTTTGATGATGAAATATTAAAGATATTTTTTAAATTAACATGTTTTTTATTGAAGTTTTTGATGATTTTGAGTAATTAGGACTAAATTGTAAAAATAATAAATTGAGAGACTAAAATGTGAAATAAATGAAATATATGGATTAGTATGAGTATAAGGAAGATTCGGCCTAACTATATTGTTGTGAGATTTTGCATAATTTGTGTTTTATGCTATAGGGACTAAATTATGAAAAATATGAAATATCAGGGGTAAAAGTGAAATTTTCCCATTTATGTAGTTTTGGATGAACTTGGTTGAATATTCGAATTAATAAGTTTAATTTATATTAAATTAGATCAAGAAAAGAGAAAATCAGATTTAGATCGGAGGAAAACTAAAATTGTCGACTAGTCGAACCGTACCGATTTTTCATTGTCCGAGGTATGTCTTTAAGCAATTAAAAATCGTCTATTTTGAATGTAAAATGGTTTAATATGGCGATTTGGAATTTATGGATTTAAGGTAGAGTTAGCCGAATGTGATTAAGTATGAGAATAATGTATTTGAGCTTTATTCGACTGAGTTATAACATTTGAAAGTCCGTATGAACTATATGGCATATTTGGAATTTTTGATATATGAATTTTTTATGAGAAAACTTTATAAAAGTGATACTTGGGGTTTGAGCTTAGCAAGCCTCGTGCTGGTGAATTAAATCGGGCTTTATGCCTAGCAGGTTTATTGCCGGTGTATAAAAATCAAACTTTGAGTTTTGCAGGCCTTGTGCCAGTGTGTGATACAGGCTTAGGCCTAGCAGGCTTTATGCCGATGATTTATTATAAGTTTATACATAAAAGACTTCATGCTGATGTGGTGTTTGAGTAAGTAAATCGAGCTAAATGGCCAAGTATGAATTAACTTGTTACCTATGTGAGATAAGGTAAGTAAGTACTTTGAATATTTGTGTTAAATCGTGTATGATAGAAATGAAAAATATATTTGAGATTACTATGTGTATTCGGCCTTGTGACTAAATAATTTGAACATCAATGAAATGATTCTTGTACATATGTTATGTTATATATGATCTTGTATATTCGACCATATAGGTAATGTACATATGTGATGTTATATATGATCTTGTGTATTCGGCCAAATAAGTGATGTTTGAATATGAACTTAAATCTTGTTTTGTTAGCTTGTATAAATGAGTGGAAGTATATTCGCATGTGTAATGATATTTGGCTTTGAAAGTTGGATGAAAATTTGTAAAATTTAACTTTATAAGTATTCAGCCAAAGTGATAGTTATGTTAAACATTTGTGGTTATGGAATGTATAAGTTGAGACTAAATATGGCATTGACATAGTAAATTGGTTTAGTTTAAATTTAAGGAGTTGACTATATTATTGAGTTATTATTTGCTTATGACTTACTAAGCTATGATAGCTTACTCTATGTATACATGATTACTTTGTTTTATAGATTTTGGATTTACGTTACAAGCTCAGGAATCGTCAACAAAGTTCATCACACTATCTATAGCTTCATCTTTTAAATATTTGAACTCGAATTATGGCATGTATAGGCTGGAGTGTGTGTTCAGTAAAGTTGAATATTTGGAAATGTATGTTTACTAGCCATGCAAAAATGGCTTAACTATTTTGCTTGAATTTAGTTTTGGTTTGGATATGGTTTAAGTTCATTTTGGCCAATATGCTATGTGGTTCGAATAATTACAAATAAGTTACCTAAGTGTATGTTTTATGTTATGGTTTTTAAGTGTGATATGAATTGATAATGGTTGAGTGAACTTGGTTGTGATCTAAGCATGTTTCGAAAGTAATAAGTATATTATATATATATGACATGTTTGATGTTGTGATCTTGAATTGTGAATTGAATAATTAAGTAAGATGTTTGAGGTATTATAAATAAAGAAATGATCGGATTTAGTTTAAATGATGTAAGTATAAATGATGGTTTTGGTTTATATGCTTCAACAATGTGAAGTTCTAGGAACGATATTATAATATGTGAATTAGATGTTATATGATTTATTATTTGTATTTATGTAATGAGATGAATTGGCTTGATTTCATGACTTTTTTATAAGCATGTTGTATTGATTATTTTATTAAGGTATAAGATATATTTATATATACATATGAATTAATGCATTGTAAAATGTAAATTATAATATATATATATGCTTTCATGTGTGATTGTATATTTGTTTAGAAATGGAGTAAAATTTTGAAATGAAAATGGTATTAAGCATATGTACATTCGGCAAATGAGATAAGAATTGACCAAATGAATAGTATCTTTTGCTAATTAATATTAAAATGCTTATATATGAATTTGTTAACTAGATATGAGTTTTGTGTATCTATGTTAAGATAAGTTTAATATTTAATTGGTCATATGATTTTTGTAATGTGAACATGACTTGTATAAATCAGTGAATGTTAGAAAACTATGTCTTTTGGTAATGCCTCGTAACCCCATTCTGACGACGAATAAGGGTTAGAGGTGTTACACAAGCAAACCGACTAAATCGACTAGTTGCCAAATTTTGTAATCCGAGGTAAGTTGTATGTAAATAATACAACTACATTGATGATATATGTGTTTCAATTGCATCGAAATTATTATAGCATGAATTGCTTGACTTGTTGAAATGAAAAAATGTGATGAGAGTAAATATAGTAAAATTTTCGTTGGAACCCTAGGGAAATAAATCAGATATTCATACCATAACGATGGGGTCATTTGTGAGAGCTAGTGTAAGACCATGTTTGGGACATGGCATCGACATTGAGACAAGTGCTAGTGTAAGACCATGTTTGGGACATGGCATCGACATTGAGACAAGTGCTAGTGTAAGACATGTCTAGGACATGCATCACCCTCGAGACGTAAGCTAGTGTAAGACATGTCTGGGACATGCGTCGACTACGAGATGCTAGTCAGTGTAAGACCATGTCTCGAACATGGCTTCGATGTGAGATATAAGCTAATTGAAGACCATGTCTGGGATATGCCATCAGCACCTTACCCCACGTTTGAGGCTATGGTATATCCGGTAGCATTCCGAATGGTTCAACGATAGAAGTTTTGATTTCTAGTTAATGAGGAAAGTATAACCGTGTTGTGAGTGACACAGGTACCTATTTGGTAGGTATAAAATGTGTGCCACCTTATATGCTATATGATGTGTATTGAGTATTGATAAGTAAGTTTTGCTTATGCCCACTTGTGTATTATGATACTTGTTGATGAATGGCAAAGTATTGTTGTATAATTATTAATATGCAACTTACTAAGCTTTATGCTTACTTCCTCTCCTTTCCTTTTTGTTATAGTACTGCCTAACTAGCTTAAGGATCACCGGAAGTCAGAGATTCAATCACACTATCAACTGAAGCATTTGGTATAGTTGGATATATATTTTTGAATATGGCAAGTATAGGACTTAGACTTTATTATTTTGTGTCATTGAAGTTTCGCCATATGTATTGGCTTAGGTTGGAAATCCTTCAATTTGTATCAAGCCTTTAATGATGGCTAACATTCATTTTGAATTTATAAAAGATTCATTATCATGGTTGAATGAATGTCTATTGTGGCTGATTTGGTTATAAGAATTATGATTGTTTTGGTATTGGTTAGTATTTGTATAGAACTGCATATGTAAGGGTGGCAATGGGGCTTGGTAAGTACCCTTATATTGTCCACACGGGTAGTCACACGATCATGTGTCCTGGCTGTGTATGACACACGGCCTACCCCATGGGCATGTGGTCCGGCCATGTGTCCCCTGCACGTCAAAATATTAAGTTAGTATGCATGATAATAAACACACGGGCAGAGACACGACCATGTGTCTCAACCGTATGAAGGGCACGGCCTAGCACACGAGCGTGTGCCTTGGCCGTGTGACACTTTGGGGTTGCTGACGTCAAAAATAGAATGTCCATGTTTTTGTACACGGGCTAGTACAGGGCATGTCGTGGCCATGTAAAGGACACGGGCCAGGCACACGGACGTGTGCCAGGCCGTGTGAAAACCCCTGTAGGTGTGATTTAGAATAAATTCCACACGAGTGGAGGACACAGGCGTGTACCTATATTGCATAGGCCATGTGAGCCACACGGGCCATCAACACGACCATGTGGAATTGGCCACATGGGCGTGTGCCCCTTTCACATGAGCGTGTGCCCCTATGTCAAGTGACATTTTTCTATAGTTGGCAAAGCTACCCGAGTTGGTTCCGAGTGATTTATGATGTGTGTTTTGGACCTCGAAGGCCCATATTATGGATATGTTGATAAGTTTGAAAAAGTTCTAAATTTGTCCAAGTCTTGGAGATTCAGAAATAATTGTAAGCACGAGTTTAAGTGAGGTAACGCCTCGTATTGCATCACAGTGTAGGATATGGGTATGGGGTGTTACATGTTAATGGATGAATTATTCATATATACTTGCCAAAGTTCAAAGAAAAAGAGAAGAAATGAAAGCATTTAGTGTTTGGCTAAGTTAAAGCTCAATTAAGGTATGTGTTTTGATCGGTTTTTGATAATTTTTACGTTTTTGTAATTGTTTCTTCGAATACTATCAAGCCCATATCTCAATTTCTGATTCTGTTGATGATTCTGAAATGTTCCATGGATGAATTCATGAGCTTTATGTTGTTAATTGATGAAATATGAAAGTTTGATGTTGGGTTTATATGTTTTGTCTTTGGATTTTAGACGAAATTGAGTAATTTGGGCTAAATTGTAAAAATGTTATTTTGAGGGACTAAAATGTGCAATAAATGAAATGTGTGGACTTGTATGAGAGCTATGAATATTCGGCCAAGCATGAGTATATGCAAATTATGTGTATTTTTTGATTTTGTGAATTAGGGACTAAAGTGTCAAAATGTGCAAATGTGAGGGATAGGTTGCAAATTGACCTAAATTTGTGTTTTTGGATTGTTTTAAATGAATGTGTGATTAAATGAGTAAAATTTGAATTTATATAGATCAAGAATTAAAGAAAACGGAGTTAGATTGGGGAAAGTCGAATGTCATCAAGTAACCGATTCCATTTATCCGAATCCTTGAGGTAAGTCGATATAAAATTAAGCTTGTTTAAATTGAATTATTATTATTCATTTGATATTGAATTGTGATGAATGAATGTCTGAGCTAAATATATATGTTATCCGATAAAGTATCGATAAAGTTCCGACATCTAAAAAGCCTCATACGAACCCTAGGAATAGTTAAGATACATATGTCATGACATAGGATTTCGTTATGTGACTTCGTGTAAGACCACATTTGGGACGTTGGTACCGACTTATGTTTTACATGTAAGACCATGTCTGGGACATTGGCTTCATATATGATTTTGCGTAAGACCCTGTCGGGGATAGTGGCATCGATGTTTGATTACATGTAAGACCACGTCTGGAATGTTGGCATTGTATTTACTTTCTGATATATCCGCGTATCCTTATGTTTCCGAACAGTTCAAACAAGCATTCTGAGAAAATGAATAACTTTGTGAAATCATATCAGATTCAAGTATGTTTACTTTGTATAGCCTATTTGAGAATGAAAGGTAAGTATTTGAATATGAGATTTGAGTTAACATTAGTATACAAAGTATAAATGATTTGACGATACTTATTTGCTTTGAATGATATGTTTATTTGTATATGGCTTACTAAGCTATTGAAATCTTACTTTGTGTGTGTTTGCATTGTTTTTTTAGACATCGAAGCTACTGTGAGCTCGGGGATCGTTGAGGATCGCCATCGCACTATCGAACCTTAGTTTGGTACTTTAAAAATGTATATATTAAAGTATGACATGTATAGGCTAGAAGTTGTGGGAATATGTTTTGTGATGTATATATTTAGCCATGTGATATGGTTAGTCTGTGTTTGAACTTATAGTTCGATAATGGTATATGATATGTGTTGCTAATGTGAAATTGTGGTATGTTTTGGTTGGCCAAAAGAAATGGTCAATGTTGAGAAGTTTTGGTAAGTTTTGAGCATTTGATTGAATGTTGTACTGATCATATGTTTAGGTATGATTTTAGTTTAAGTTCTGGTATGAATTGATTGATGAATTGAGATTTGAAATGATTAGTAATGTTATAGCATAATTAAGTATGATTTGGTATAGATATTGGCTGAAATGGTTGTGCATATATGCTTGGTTTGGTGCTTGTAGGTTAACCCAAATTGGGGTGGCCAATTGCCTATTTAAATGGCCTATTTTTTTCCACACGGGTAGAGACACGGGCATATGTCTCAGCCATGTGCGACACACGGCCATGTTACATGGCCGTGTGTCCCCTGGGGTACCCTACGAATTAAAGTCGGTATACCCTCCAGTTTTGACACGGCCTAGACACACAAGCGTGTCTACTAGTCATGTGTGGCACACAGGCTGGCATACGGGCCTGTGGTCAACCGTGTGGCCAAGTCAGTAGCCTCCTTAATTTTTACATGGCCTAGAACATGGGCGTGTCTTGTGGCCATGTGTATAAATCAGTATGTATGTCATGTTTTACCACGGCTTAGACACAAGGGCGTGTGTAAGGCTGTGTGAAGCACATGGCCTGTTCATACGGGTGTTTGACCTTTTAAAAGTTGAAAATTTTCTAAGTTTCTAAAACTTTTATATGTTATTAAATTGGTCTCGAATGCATAAGTTAGGTTTTGTATGCTCGAGTTAAGTTTTTATTGAATGTGTATGAATGACATTTACTGTAATGATATGATTATTTGATAATGATTGTTCTGAATGTTATTATAAGTCTGATATGCCTTTTAACCTATTCCCGCAACGGTTACGGGTTAAGGGTGTTATATTTTATTGGTATCAGAGCTATGGTTTAGTCGGTTCTAAGACTAACATAGCGTATGTAACACCCCGAACCCGAGGCCGTCGCCGGAGTCGAACACGAGGTGTTAACAGACTTCAAACCACTTATTAAAATTTTTCCAGACAAGCTGTCAATCTGCGTACTAGTCACTTTAAAAATCATATCTTGAGCTCTGGAACTCAAAATCCAGTTCCGTGAATTTTCCCTGAAACTAGACTCATATTCCCATCTACATATTTTTTCTAGAATTTTTGGTCGGGCCAATTAGTACAGTTTATTAGTCAAAGTCTCCCATGTTACTGGGGTCGACTACACTGACCTTTGCATATTACGATCTGGATATCTCCCTGTACAGAACTTCCATACTGATGCCGTTTGTTTCTATTGAAACTAGACTCAGAGAGGAATCTATACATATATGGTATGACTCCTAATTATCTCTGGTTAATTTATAATGAATTTTCAAAATCGGAGCAGGGAATCCAGAAACCGTTCTGGCCCTGTCCCACGAGAACCTGATTATCTCTTAACATACTGTCCATATGATCCTTTCGTTACTTCTATATGAAAATAGACTCATCGAACTTCGATTATATAATTTATTCATCAATTAATTTCACTCCTACTATTTTTAGTGATTTTTCAATCTCATGTCACTGCTGCTGCCAGCATCTGTTACGAAAGCAACTATGCCCTCTTCGTGTTTACTCCTTGATCTAACTAATAATTCATCATGCATATCACAAATTATGATCATGACTAACCATGCCAAAGGCTAATCATTTTCAAACTTCCCCCTACTACACTATTGCCATATCATGAATTTTAACACCAAAATAATCAACCATGACGTATGGCATAAAAAGGTCGAATTATCAAGATTTGCGACCTAATGTTATGAATCCAAACCCAACCGAACATTTATGCCATTTTCGCATGGCTAAAAGATTACATACCAAAGTTCAAACACAACATAATAGCCTATACATGCCGAAATGTTCTCCTAAGCCAACTATGAAGAAAGTACCAAAACTTGCTATCCGGTGTGATGACTTCGATGACGGCCCGACCACGCAAAAGGAGATGAGTCCAAGAAACCTAGAATAGGTGACAAGGAAACACCGAGTGAGTTTATAACTCAGTAAGTCATAAGCAATACACTACCATCCATTAATAACATTATCACAAGAGGAAACAAAATGGAACGAGGCTAGTTACTCCATCCATACCGAACCATACCATAGTTCCTCCGACCTATCGGTTCAATCTCATACCAAATCATGCATTCACATTCCATATACTCATCAATAGAATATTCGAGGCATTTTCATAAATCATTTTATTTTCGTTACAATCATACAACTAAACGGCCTTTCACCCATTCCACGATAAATCTTATGTACGTGACTTCAAGTATATTTGTCACATAGGTTCAACTTACCAAGCTCAACTCCAAATATAAACATAGCACCTATTAGCCATGAACTCAAGATACTTACCCGATCCGCTATCCGTGATTGACTCAATAGTGTCGCACACTTAGTGTCCATAATGATTCAAGAATATTTATTAAGTCCGCACACTCAGTGCTATATAATCAACTCGCACACTTAGTGCTACATAATCATACTCGCACACTTAGTGCTACATAGTCAACTCGCACACTTAGTGCTACATAGTCAAACTCGCACACTTAGTGCTACATATTCAATTCGCACACTTAGTGCTGCACAATTTAAACCCGCACACTTAGCGCCAATCTCATGGTCATAAATGTTTATACTCGCACATT
This sequence comes from Gossypium hirsutum, assembly GCF_007990345.1. Classification (NCBI taxonomy): domain Eukaryota; kingdom Viridiplantae; phylum Streptophyta; class Magnoliopsida; order Malvales; family Malvaceae; genus Gossypium; species Gossypium hirsutum. The sequence goes on from NC_053427.1 coordinate 55,157,311, forward strand.
TAGTGCCGAGATCAACAACTCAATACATCTCACCTCTTTTCTTTTCATTCAACACTTTCATCACCACATACGTACATGCATATATATATTTATTCATTCCATTCAGCATCATTACATAAACGTTATGACCATTTGAATTAATACCAACTATATGCTTAATGACTTACTTTATGTTGGGTAAGACGGTTCCAACTCGGCTACTCGATGATCTTTTCTTTGCCTTTGCTTGATTCTCTCCCTTTGATGTCTTGATCTATAATAAACACATTTAGTAGTTTAATTTTCTTGCTGGATACTTATGTATAATTTAACGGTTTTCACTCCATTTCACAATTATCCTTGTTCAAAATATCAAAACCTTAACCATATTCGATTAATGCTTCAAGGCCGAATGCATTATCGCTATTATGGTAACCTAGTCTTGAGTATTTTTGATTCTAATATACAACATCATGAATCAACTCAACCTTATAAGCCAATATTACTCCCTTAATCGGTTATCAAGAGTTAACAAAAATAGTATCACAAACATATACACCTATATGGCCGAATATACCAAATTAAATTTGACCTTACATATGTGATTACCTATAGTTAATATACATCAAATTTCATACATTTAACCCTTAATTTCCACCACATAACAAGCATAAATCGGGTTTATGGATATACCATGGCCGATTCAATCTAATCACTTCCAAAATCATCAACCATTTTCAATGCATATAACATATATAAACATGAATAAGTTTCATATAATCTCTTAACACATTAACTTCTTCCATCAACAACCTTTTGTTTCTTTATCCATCAAAACTTAAAGGAAATAATCAAATTCCTTCTTTAATAGCCATAGCCGAATGGTCCATCCACCCATCAAAGTTTTTTAAAAAGAATTAGCATGGTCTAAGTAAGAACCATGATAATTAACCTAAAACAAGCTAAAATTTCACAACTTTAACACAATATACTAACCTTATTAAACATTCAAATGGCCGAAAGTTCTTTTCCCCTATTCCTTCCTTCAATTCGGCCAAGAAGACAAGAATGAAGCCTTTTTTTTTTCATCACATTTTCATTCTTTTCTTTTATTTATTAAATCCCATAACCCAATATCAATTTCAACAAATATTTTGCCCATCATCAACCCACCTTGGCCGGCCACTATAAGGAAAATTGGGCAATTTGACATGCAAGTCCACCTTTGTGTTGACATGCACTAATAAGCCCCTTTAAAATTAACCTATCATTTTTCACCATGTCTCATGTTGATCCCTATTTAATAATTCCTCATGCAATTGGCAAAATTAAGGCATGAAACTTCCACATATGCATGGACACACATAATAAACATAGAATATAACAATTAATTATCTTCATAACTCGGTTTTGTGGTCCCGAAACCACTTCCCGACTAGGGTAAATTTTGGGCTGTTACAGCGTATGAGAGTTTAGCTATACATGTCATATTTATGAACTGTGATAGTGTGATGAATCCTAACATTGAAATGTGCTTTTATATAGCAAATGGATCTCGAATGAGCCGTAGCGGACAATGTCGAAAGTAATGTGCCTGCTCCCATGCAAGGGACAGTGCAATCTGATTCTAGACCGACTACGAGTAGCCATGATGGTGAGGCTAGACAAGCCTTCTATCAGATGATGAACTATTGGTTTAGCCAATATATTAGAACCCATCCGGCTGTTCAACAATCTCCACCCCCAGTCAATTCTCCGCAAGCTCTTGCTATACCATTAGTGAATCTGGTTTAGTTAAGTAAGCCTCTGGTAGATAAGATTAGAATGTATGGGGCCAAAGGGTTTCGAGCAACAACAAATGATGATGCTAAAAAGGCTGGGTTCTGGTTAGAGAACATGATAAGAGTGTTTGATGAATTGTCTTTGAATCTCGAGGAATGTATAAAATGTGCCATCTCACTTTTGAGAGATACGACGTACCATTGGTGGAAAACTTTGATATCGATAGTTCCGAGTAAGCAAGTCACTTGGGATTTCTATCAGGACGAATTTCGAAAGAAATACATCAATTAGATATTCATCAACCCAAAACGTAAATAATTTCTCGAGCTTAAACAAGGCCATATGTTTATCACAGAATATGGGCGGGAATTTGTAAGATTGAGTTAATATGCTCGTGAATGTGTATCTATAGAAGAAATAATGTGCGAAAGATTTGAATATGGCTTAAACGAGGATATCCGTTTGTTAGTCGGGATTCTTGAAATTAAAGAATTTGTTGTGCTTGTTGAATGAGCATGTAAAGCTGAAAATCTTGGGAAAGAGAAAAGAAAAGCTGATTTTGAAGCTAGAGAGGTACGAAAGAGATGATCGGGCAAATCATTTCAGTCTGCATTAAAGAAATTCAAAGATGATAATAGCCGTTCAAAGGCTAATGTGGGGCATTCGAATAAAGATCGTGCTAGATTGCAGTCAAATTTCAAAGCTCTAACTACATCGTTGCTAGTGTTGGAAATGCTAAATCTGATCGCCTTGAGTACAAGCATTACAGTAAAAGATATCCTGGTAATTGTAGACTATATGATCAGGCTTGTTTTAGATGTGGATCGTTATATTATTTTATCCGTGATTACCTTGAATCTTTTGAGCAAGAAAGTGTGCGAAATTTGAGACCAAGTGGCAATGTTTCTCAGGTAGACCTTTCAGAAATATGTTAAATGTAAGTGGCAATCAGAGAGGAAGAAAAGATACAGTTATTAGATCCAAGGCTCGTGCACCTGCCAGAGCTTATGCTATCTGAGCTCGTGAGGAAGCTTCATTGCCAGATGTGATTACGGGTACATTTACTCTTTATGATGTTTCTGTGATTGCTTTAATAGATCCTGGATTAACACATTCGTATATATGTATAAACTTAGTGAACAGCAAGACTTTGCCTGTAGAGTCTACTAAATTTGTAATTAAAGTTTCGAACCCCCTAGGTAGATTTGTTTTGGTTGATTAAGTCTACAAGAATTGTCTGTTAATGTTTTGAGACATTTGTTTTTCGGCTAATCTGATGCTGTTACCTTTCGATGAATTTGATATAATTCTGGGTATGGATTGTTTAACTTTGCATGATGCTGTTGTGAACTGTAAATAGAAAACTATTGATTTAAGATGTAAGACTGATGAAATAATCCGAATTGAATCTAGTAATTTGAATGGATTGCTTGCTGTAATGTCTTCAATGAAAGCTCTGAGTATTTCGAGAAAAAGGGTGTGAAGCCTACTTTGCTTATGTGATTGATTCAAAAGTGTCAGAAAAGAAAGTTGAATCTATGCTTATTGTTTGTGAGTTCCCTGATGTATTTCCTAAAGAACTTCTGGGATTACCTCTGGTTAGAGAAGTTGAATTTGGCTTTGAATTGGTACCTGGTACTACTTCGATTTCAATAGCTCCGTATAGAATGGCTCCAACTGAATTGAAAGAATTAAAATCTCTGTTGCAAGAGTTGACTGATAGAGGATTTGCTAGACCAATTTTCCCACTTTGGGGTGCTCCGGTTCTATTCGTGAAAAGAAAGATGGTACAATGAGAATGCGTATAGATTATTGTTAGTTAAACAAAGCGACTATCAAGAATAAGTATCCTCTACCCCGTATTGATGATTTGTTTGATCAGTTGAAAGGAGTTGTTGTGTTTTGAAAGATAGATTTGAGATCAGGCTATTATCAGTTGCGAGTGAAAGAATCAGACATTCCGAAAATTGCTTTTAGAACGAGGTACGGTCACTCTGAATTCATAGTTATGCCTTTCGGATTGACTAAAACACATGCTATATTTATGGATTTGATAAATAGAATTTTCAGACCGTATTTAGATTGATTTGTTGTCGTATTCATTGATGACATATTAATTTATTCACGAGATGAAACTGAACATGCCGAGCATCTAAGAATAGTGCTACAGACTCTGTGAGATAAATAGTTGTATGCGAAGTTTAGCAAATGTGAATTCTAGTTGCATGAAGTCGGTTTTCTGGGTCATATTGTATTAGCATCTGGTATTCGATTTGATCCGAATAAGATTTCAACTATTCTGGATTGGAAACCTTCGAGGAACGTCTCTGAAGTTCGCAATTTTTTGAGACTTGCCGGTTATTATAAAAGGTTCGTAAAAGGCTTTTCTATGAATGCAATTTCGTTAACAAAGATGCTTCAAAAAGATGTGAAGTTTGAATAGTCTGAAAAGTATTAGAGTAGCTTTGATCAGTTGAAAACTTTGTTGACTGAAGCTCTGGTATTGGTACGACCCGAATCGGGAAAAGAATTTGTGATTTATAATGATGCTTCAATGATCGGTCTGGGATGTGTTTTGATGCAAGAAGTCAAAGTCATTGCTTATGCTTCGAGACAATTAAAGCCGCAAGAAAAGAACTATTGGACACACGATCTTGAGTTAGCCGTGATTGTGTTTGCTTTAAATAATTGGCATCACTATCTATTCGGTGAGAAATGTCATGTATATTTTGATCATAAGAGTTTGAAATATCTCATGACTCAGAAAGATTTGAATCTGCGACAGAGAAGATGGCTTGAATTGCTAAAAGACTATGAACTTGTGATCGATTATCATTCGGGTAAGGCAAATGTTTTTGCTGATGCTTTGAGTCGAAAATCATTGTTTGCTCTGCGTGCGATGAATGCTCATTTGGTTCAGTCTGATGATGGTTCTTTTAGCTGAATTAAAAGAGAGACCTTTGTTCTTACAATAGAATTATCGAAGTTCAAAAGATTGATAAGAAGATTTTAGTAAAATAAGCTCAGTATGATTTAAAGCCTGATTCAGAATTCAGAGTAGATGAAGATGATTGTTTGAGATTCTGAGATCAAATTTGTGTCTCGAGAAATTTAAAGTTAATCCAGAAGATTTTGAATGAAGCTCATAAGAGTCGGTTATCTGTGCATCCAGGTAGTACGAAAATGTATAATGATCTGAAACAGCATTATTGGTGGTCCGGAATGAAAAGGAATATCTCTGACTTTGTTTCTAAATGTTTGATCTGTCAACAAGTTAAAGCTGAACATCAGGTATCATCTGGTTTGTTACAACAGATTATGGTTTTGGAGTGGAAATGGGATCGAGTAACAATGAATTTTGTTTCGGGTTTGCCCCTATCTCCGAGAAAGAAAGATGCTATTTGGGTCGTAGTAGATTGATTAATGAAATCAGCCCATTTTATTCTGGTGCGATTTGATTATTCATTAGATAAATTGGCTGAGTTATACATTTCTAATATTGTGAGATTGCATGGTGTGCCACTGTCTATAGTGTTAGATAGAGATCCGAGATTCATATAACGATTCATGAAGAAATTACAAGATGCTTTGGGTACTAAATTGCACTTCAGTACTGCTTTTCACTCGCAAACGGATGGTTAATCTGAGTGGATTATTCAGATACTTGAGGATATGTTAAGATGTTACATTCTTAAGCTTGAAGGTATGTGGAAATAGTATTTGCCCTTGATTGAATTTGCTTATAATAAGAGTTTTCAGTCAAACATTAAAATGGCACCATACGAAGCTTTATATGGTCGCAAATGCCATACACCTTTGTATTAGACTGAGCTCAGCGAAAATAAGATTCACGGAATTTGATGTGATAAAAGAAATTGAACAAAAAGTAAAAATGATCCGAGATAACTTAAAATCAGCTTTTGATCGTCAGAAATCTTATGTGGATCTGAAAAGAAAAGATATTGAGTTTGAGATCGGCGACAGAGTGTGTTTGAAGGTGTCTCCGTGGAATTAACTACTTTGGTTTGATAGAAAAGGCAAATTGAGTCCGAGGTTCATTGGGTCATATGAGATTACCGAGCGTATTGGGCCGGTAGCATATAAATTATTGTTGCCATCAGAGTTAGAAAAGATTCATGAAGTGTTTCACGTATCGATGCTTCGACGATACAGATCCGATCCTTCGCATGTGATTCCTCCGTCTGAAATTGAAATTCAATCTAATATGACTTACGAAGAAAAGCCAATACGTATCTTAGCTCGAGAGGTTAAAGAGCTGCGAAATAAGAAAATTCTATTAGTAAAAGTGATGTGGCATCGACACAGTACTGAAGAGGCCACGTGGGAGCCTGAAGATGCTATGAGACGACAATATCCAAATCTGTTTAATGGTAAGATTTTCAGGGACAAAAATCTCTAAAGGGGGAGAATCGTAACAGTCCGGTTTAGACCCTAATCAGAATAGTGGTTTTGGGACCACATATCCTAGTCAAAAAATATTTAAATATTATTTTTCGTGTTTATGATATGTGAATAAGCATGTGTGAAAGTTTCGTATGAAAATTTAACTGTTTGTGTGCTCAATTTGATAAAAAGGACTTAATCATGTAAAATGTAAAAGTTGTTGCTGTTTGTTAAAAGTGCCTATTTGATTTGGGTCATTACATGTGAGGTCCTTATGTGGTAATTTGACCGTTGTAAGCTTGAGTGGACATTAATGACCTTGTATATAATGGTTTATTAATGTTTAATGAAATGACAAACTGGTAAGATGTTTATTAGTTTAAATATAATAAAACAAAACATGTTAATGGATGAATTATTCATCCATACTTGCCAAAATTCAAAGAAAAAGTGCAATAGAGAACTTTTTTGAAAGGTGTTACCATGGAAACACCTAAAGGGACCATTTTGCACAAGTTGTAAAATGAATGATAAATGTGTAAAATAGAGAGAATTTGGGGTTGCTATAAGAGTAAAAAAAGTTCAGCTAGGCTTAAGATGTTAAGAAATTCTATAAAAATCAATTTTCGAGCATAGGGGTAAAATGGTTATTTTGCCAAAGTCTAAGGTAAAATGATTATTTTGCCAAACTTTAAGGGCAAAATGGTCATTTTGCCGAAGATGTGAATTTTTAATTGCTTAATTTTATTCAGTGATTAAATAAGTGCATTTTGCTATTTTAGATCAAGAATTGCCAAATTCGAACCTAGACTAGGGAAAAGCTAAGCAAATTGACTAAACCCACTAGTCGTGTACGTTTTGCAATCCAAGGTAAGTTGCATGTAAATAGTAAAACTACATTGCTAATGTATGCGTTGAATTGTATTTGGATTTATATATCATGAATTGCTTGACTGTGGAGTTGAGAAGGTATGATGATATTAGAGACAATAGAGTTCCCGTTTGAACCTAGGAAAGAAATCGGATATTCATGCCATGACATACGGGTTATTTTTGGCTAGTATAAGACATGTCTGGGACATGCATTGGCCATATTATGAGAGCTAGTGTAAGACCATGTCTAGGACATGGCATCAGCATTGAGATCAGTGCTAGTGTAAGACATGTCTGGGACATGCATCGGCCTCGAGACATAAGCCAGTGTAAGACATGTCTAGGACATGCATCGGCTACGAGATGATAGTCAGTGTAAGACCATGTCTAGGACATGGCATTGACTTGAGATATGAGCCAGTGTCAGACCATGTCTGGGACATGGCATCGGCACCTTACCCATATTTGAGGCTTAATGAATATTCGGTAGTGTTCCAAATGGTTCACGGTGAATGTTATGTTCTTAAGCTAATGAGGAAAGTATAACTGTGTTGTGAGTGGTATAGGCACCTAATTGGTACGTATGAGATATGAGCTCATTGAACAATATCTGACTAGTGTGGATGGTAATGATTAATTTAAACTTATGACTACCTTGGTATCTTGAGCATGTGGATTATTGATAAAATGTTATTGTTGTATACTTATTTATATACAACTTACTAAGCTTTATGCTTACTCTCTTTCCTTTTCATTTCCTTTCAGTGTCGTCTAACTAGCTCAAGGATCGCTAGAAGTCAGAGATATCGATCACACTATTGACTGAAGCTTTTAGTATAGTTAGATTTATATTTTTGAATATGGCATGTATAGGACTTAGACTTTATTATTTTATGTCTTTGAGTATTGGCCAAATGTGTTGTCTTGGGATTGGAAATCCTTCAATTTGTAATAAGCTTTGAATTATGGCTAAAATTCATTTTGAATTTATAAAAGATGCATAATCATGGTTGAATGAATGTCAAATGTGGTTGATTGGATTATAGAATTTGTGCTTGTTTTGGTATTGGTTGGCATTTGTATGAAAATAGGTAGATAAGGGTGGCAATGAGGCTTGATAAATAGCCTTATATTGTCCATACGGATAGGCACACAGGCGTGCGTCTAGGCCGTGTGTGACTCATGATCTATCCCATGGGCATGTGGTTCAGCTGTGTGTCCCTTGCACGTAAAAATTTCAAGTCAGTATGCATGGTAATAAACACACGGGCAGAGACACGACCATGTGTCTCAGTCGTATGGAGGACACGGCCTACACACGGGCCAGCACACGGGCTTGTGCCTTGGCCGTGTGACATTATGAGCATGCTAACGTTATAAATAGAACGTCCATGTTTTTGTACACGGGCTAGGATACGGGCATGTCATGGCTGTGTGAGGGACACGGGTGTGAACGTTAGAAATAGAACGTCCCTGTAGGTGTGAACTAGAATTTAATTCTACACAGGTGTGGGACACGGGCGTGTCTCACGGTGCTTAGGCCGTGTGAGCCACACGGGCCATCAGCACGACCATGTCAAAATGGTCACACAGGCGTGCTACTCTTCGACAGTGGTGTGTGCCCTGTTTTAAAGGCAAATTTCATAAGGTTAGTTTAAGGACCTAGAATAGTTCCGAATAGTTTTTAATGATCGATTTGGGGCTCGTAGGCCCATAATAAGAAGTTTAATGTACAAATTGAAAAACTTTAATTTGGACCGAGTCTCGGTGACTTGAGATTGTTTGTATGCATGAGATCAAGTATAGGTAATGCCTCGTACCCCACCCCGGCATAGGTTACGGGTATGGGGTTTTACATTTAGTGGTATCAGAGCTATGGTTTAGTTTGTTCTAGAATTAACCTAGCGGGAGTACGAGTCTAGCTATACATGCCATGACTGTATATTGATAGTGTGACAATTTCTGACGATTATAAATTATGTTTTTATATAGTAAATGGATCATGATAGAACCATGGCGGATGACGTGGAAAGTAATGCGCCGGCTCCCACCGAATGGACCACGCCAGTAGAGAGTGAGCCTGTAACTATAGGCCAAGGCGGAGGGGCTAGAGAAGCCTACCTCCAAATGAAGGATGCTTGGTACACGGAGTTTGTTCATGTGAATCCGAACAATCCACCTCTCCATCTCCTCCGATCCTCAGTATGCCCCAGTAGCTCCGCGAAGTGCAGATATGTTTAGAAGAGAGAAACCTCTGGTAGACAAGATCTAGAAACAAGATGTCGAAGAATTTTGGGCTACCATAGATGATGACCCGAAGAGAGTAGAGTTTTGGCTAGAAAATACCATTAAGGTATTTGATGAACTATCTTGCACACCTGAAGAGTGCGTGAAATGCGCAGTGTCGCTTCTACGAGATTCGGCTTACCAGTGGTGGAACACTCTCGTATCTGTGGTACTGAGCGAGAGGGTAACTTGGGAATTCTTCCAAGAAGAGTTTCGAAATAAGTATATTAGTCAGCGGTTTATAGACCAAAAGAGAAAGGAATTCCTATAGCTAAAGTAAGGCAGAATGTCAGTGGCAGAATATAAGCGTGAATTTGTGAGGCTCAGTAAATATGCGCGGGACTGCGTGTCTATAGATGCCACTATGTGTAAGAGATTTGAGGATGGGCTTAATGAAGGCATCCGAGTGTTTGTTGGCATTTGAGAGCTACAGGAATTTGTAGCACTTGTTGAAAGAGCCTGTAAAGCCGAAGAGTTGATTAAGGAAAGATGGAAAGTGACTTTGGAGTCTCGAGACTCAAAGAAGAGATAGATAGAGAAATCACATCAATCCTCATCTAAAAGATCGAGAGAGTTCACTACTCAATCGAATGCTTCAGTGGGGTATTCAAATAGGAACAAGAACTGGCAGAACACAACTTCTAAAGCCCCGACCACTTCGGTCGTAAATGTTGGTAGCACTCGGCCACATAGGCCAGAATGCTTGCAATGTGGTAGGCGTCATTTTGGTGAGTGCCGAGGAAACGAGAGGGGCTGCTTCAAGTGTGGATCACTAGACCACTTTATCTGTGATTGTCTTGAGATGGAAGAGAGGGAAAAAAAGCAAGAAGTGAAGGCAAGTAGTGCTCCCTTGAGGGGTAGACCGCAAAGAAACCCCAAGAGTGGGGCTAATAGTAGGGGCATACCAAGAGATGCTGTGGTGAGGTCCGAGGGCAGAGCTCCTGCAAGGACCTATGCTATTCGTGCCTGCAAAGAGGCAGAGTCTCCTGATGTGATCACGGGTACTTTTTCTTTCCATGATATATCTGTTGTTGCATTAATTGACCCGGGATCTACCCACTCTTATATTTTTATGGAATTGGTACCTCGTATAAGCATGCTAGTAGAGTCCACTGAGTTTGTAGTAAACGTGTCCAATCCTATAGGCATCTATGCACTATTGAACCAAGTATATAGAAAATGCCCTTTGATAATTAGAGGTTATTGTTTTCCGGCTAACTTGATGTTATTGTCGTTTAATGAGTTTGATGTAATCCTTGGGATGGACTGGTTGACTTCTCATAGTGTTGTAGTGGACTACGAGAAAAAGATATTTGAGTTTAAATGTAAAGACGGGATTGTTCTTCGAGTTGGGCTAAGTGAGTCAGATAACCTGCCTGTAATAATATTGTTGTTGACTGCTGAGAAGTATTTGAAAAACGGATATGAGTCCAACTTAACTTTCGTGCTGAAAACTCAAGTGTCTGAACTGAAGATTGAATCGGTACCAGTGGTTTGTGAGTTTAAGACATGTTTCTGGAAGAATTATAAAATTCAAAATTGAGTTAATCCCTGGTACGATAGGCATTTCTATTGCTCCATATAGGATGGCCCCAACGGAGTTAAAAGAGTTAAAGGCATAGTTGCAAGAGCTAACCGATAAGTGCTTTGCAAGACCGAGTTTTTCACCGTGGGGAGCTCCAGTACTTTCTGTGAAAAAGAAAGACGGGTCGATGAGGTTATGTATCGACTATAGACAACTCAATAAGGTAACTGTGAAAAATAAGTATCCTTTGCCAAGGATAGATAATCTATTTGATCAATTGAAGGGAGCCACGGTGTTCTCCAAGATAGACTTGAGGTCTAGTTATTATCAATTGAGAGTCAAAGAGCAAGATGTATCGAAGATTGCTTTTCAAACAAGATACGGGCATTATGAGTTCCTCGTCATGCCCTTTGGTTTGACTAATGCCCCGGTAGTGTTTATGGATTTGATAAACTGCATTTTTCTACTGTATTTGGACAAGTTCGTAATGGTTTTTATTGATGACATGCTGATTTACTCGCGAGATGAGAATGAACACGCGGAGCATTTGAGAACTATGCTACGGACTTTGAGAGATAAGCAGCTTTACGCCAAGTTCAGTAAGAGTGAATTTTGGCTTAAAGAGGTCAAATTTTTAGGACACATTGTGTCGGGTGATGGGATTAGAGTTGACCCAAGCAAGATCTCGGTTATTGTTGAGTGGAAACTTCTAAGGAGTGTAACTGAAGTTCGAAGCTTTTTAGGTTTAGCTGGATATTATAGACGATTTGTAAATGGATTCTCTATGATAGCTACGCTAATGACAAGGCTGCTGCAAAAAGATGTCAATTTTGAATGGACACAAAAGTGCCAACAGAGTTTTGAGAAGTTAAAGGCTTTATTGATCAAAGCCCCAGTGTTAGTGCAACCGGAGTCAGGCAAGGAGTTTGTGGTATATAGCGACGCCTCCTTTAATTGTTTAGGGTGCGTGCTTATGGAAGAAGGTAATGTTATAGCTTACACTTCAACACAGTTAAAGCCACATGAGAAGAATTACTCAATGCATGATTTAGAGTTGGCTGTCATCATATTCACATTGAAAATTTAAAGACACCATCTATATGGCGAGAAGTGTCGGGTGTTCACTGATCACAAGAACCTTAAGTACTTGATGACTCAAAAGGAGTTGAACCTAAGGCAACGACGATGGTTAGAGCTAATAAATGATTACGAGTTGATTATCAACTAGCACCTGGGAAAAGCGAACGTAGTTGCTGATGCATTGAGTAGATGGCTTTTTCTAATGATGGTTCAGTTCTAATAGAGTTGAAATCTAGATCAACGTTTCTTCAAGAAATTCGAGAAGCTCAGAAAGGTGATGAGAAATTGCAAGCCGAGAGAACTCAGTGTGAGTCGAGAATTGAATCAGATTTTTTTATTGGTACCAATAGATGTATATTGTTTAAAGATAGAGCTTGTATACCCAAGGACAATGAGCTTATTCAGAAGATTTTGATAGAGGCACATAGTGGTCGTTTGTCTGTCCACCTAGGTAGTGTGAAAATGTACAACGACCTAAAGAAAATGTATTAGTGGTTGGGTATGAAAAGAGACATTTCAGAGTTTATGTCTAAGTGCCTAGTGTGTCAGCAAGTGAAGGCTGAACACCAAGTACATTCGGGTCTACTTCAGCTATTACGGTCCCCGAGTGGAAGTGGGATCGGATCACTATGGATTTTGTGATGGGTTTACCATGGACCCCGAAGAAAAATGATGCTATTTGGGTTATTGTGGATAGGCTAACAAAGTCGGCACACTTCATACCTGCGCATACCTATTACTCCCTTGAGAGATTAGCCGACTTGTATGTTTTCGAGATCATGAGACTGGACAGGGTACCCGTATCGATTATTTCATACAGAGACCCAAGATTTACCTCGAGGTTTTGGAAAAAGTTACATCAGGCATTGGGAACAAAGTTGAGTTTTAGCACAACTTTCCATCCGCAAACTGATAGTCAGTCAGAGAGAGTAATTCAAATATTAGAGGACATGTTACAGTGTTGCGTCCTTGAGTTCCAAGGCTATTGGAAAAAGTATCTACCGTTGGTTGAATTCACCTATAATAATAGTTATCAGACAAGTCTGAAAATGGCACCTTATGAGGCTTTGTATGGGCGAAAGTGTCGAACGCCCTTATATTCGACTGAGCTAAGAGAGAGTCAGATTCACGGGGTCGATTTAGTCAAAGAGACTGAAGAGAAAGTTAAAGTAATTTGTGACTGCTTGAAAGCCGCCTCGGATACATAAAAATCCTACACGGACTTGAAACGAAAGGAAATTGAAATTCAAGTCGGTGATAAGGTATTTTTAAAAGTGTTCCCGTGGAGGAAAGTTCTCAAATTTGGTAGAAGAGGTAAATTGTGTCCTCATTTCATAGGCCCTTATGAGATTATCGAGAGAGTAGGACTGATTGCCTATCGATTGACTTTAGCACCAGAGTTATAGAAGATTCATGACGTGTTTCATGTGTCCATGCTACGTTAATATAGATAGAACCCTTCGCATGTGATTACGCCGTCAGAGGTTGACATTCGTCCGGACATGACTTATGGTGAAGAGCTGGTCAAGATTTTAGCTTGGGAAGTCAAACAATTGAGAAATAAGAGTATAGCACTTTTGAAAGTTTTGTGGCATAGACATGGAGTCGAGGAAGCCACAAGGTAACCCGAGGAGACTATGAGAGATTAGTATTCGAACTTATTCACCGGTAAGATTTTCGAGGATGAAGATCCCCAAGGGGGGAGAAATGTAACAGCCCAATTTTGGGGTTAATCGAAATAGTGGTCTTGGGACTACAAATTCGAAGTCAGAGAAATTATTTTATTATTTTTTTGGAGTCATAGCATGTTTATATTAGTAGATAAAAAATTTGGTGAGTTAATTTTTGATGTTTGTGAGCCCAATTGCGAAAAAGAACTAAATCGCATAAAGTGCAAAAGTTCTATTTTGATAGCTAAATGTGTTATTTTATTAGCGAAGAAAAATTGGGGGATTTTAACGGGCAATTAGACCCCTAGAAATAGAGATATTGATCACACTATCGACCAAAGCTTTCGGTATAGTTGGATTTATATTTTTGAATGTGGCATGTATAGAACTTAGACTTTATTATTTACTGTCTTTGAGTATTGGCTAAATGTTTGGCTTGGGATTGGAAACCCTTCAATTTGTAGTAAGCTTTGAATGATGGCTAACATTCATTTGGAATTTATAAAAGATGTATTATCATGGTTGAATGAATGTCTAATGTGATTGATTGGATCATAGAATTTGTAACACCCCGAACCCGAGGCCGTCGCCGGAGTCGAACACGAGGTGTTAACAGACTTCAAACCACTTAAAAAAAAATTCCCAGACAAGCTGCCAGTCTGCATACTAGTCGCTTTAAAAACTATATCTTGAGTTATGAAACTTGAAATCCAGTTCCATAAATTTTCTCTGAAACTAGACTCATAAGCCCATCTACATATTTTTTTCTAGAATTTTTGGTCGGGCCAACTAGTACAGTTTATTAGTCAAAGTCTCCCATGCTACAGGGATCGACTACACTGACCTTTCGCATTACGACTTGGATATCTCCCTGCACAGAGCTTCAATACTGATGCCATTTGTTTCTATAGAAACTAGACTCAGAGAGGAATCTATACATATATGGCATGACTCCTAATTATCTCTGGTTAATTTATAATGAATTTCCAAAGTTGGAACAGGGAATCCAGAAACCGTTCTGGCCCTGTCTCACGAGAACCTGAATATCTCTTAACATACTGTCCATATGATCGTTTCGTTACTTTCCTATGAAAATAGATTCATCAAGGTTCATTTACATAATTTATTCATTATTTAATTCCAATCCTACTATTTTTAGTGATTTTCCCAAATCTACATCACTGTTGCTGCCAGCATCTACCTTTAAGGTAGACTTTACCTATTTCATAGTTTCCATGATTCAACTAGCCCATTTAGCATAAATAGCACAAATTATGATAGTGATTAACCATTCCATACCAAATGATTATAACATTATGCTCAAACATATATAAGCCATTCTCGCATGGCTATATACATTAACCAAAATATTCTTCCGCCACTAGTCTATTTTATACATGCCATAAGATAATCCAAAACATAGCAGTACCAAACAGTGGATAGTGATAGTGTGACTAGTTGCTGACGATCCCCGAGCCTGTAGCTTCGCAATGAGATCTATAAAACAGAGGAAACAGAGTAAACAGAGTAAGCATTACAATGCTTAGTAAGTTTTAAGCAGTGTCAACAGATAACAATCAAATTATAACATAGTTGTTCGTATTTTTATTTCACTCTTCCTTCGGGCATACCATCCCTTTACCGAATATGCACATCTCATCATATACAATAGGCAGATAAACTTTCACATAATAGTGAGCTCATGTGACATAGATATATCGTATGATTTCACATAACCTCTCACTCTGATCCGATGTCACATAATCATAGGAATATTCTCATAGATTGCTCTCGTATGCGTCACATAACTACCTTATGATTTAGTGCAAATCAAGCTCACATATAAACTTAGAGTACATACCTGTTTAACCTTTCGCATTGAATATATTTATAAGCAATTCTTATTACGAAGTCTTACCCGGACATAATCTCCACACGAAGTTATCGGGTCTTACCCGGACAAAATCCCCACACGTAGTCATCGGGTCTTTGGAGCTCGGATATAGTACGAGCACGAAGCTTACGGACATTAATCAGTGATAATATTCTCGCATAAAGCCTGCGGGGTTTTAACCCGGATATAGTACTGACACAAATGCCCTTCGGGACTTATCACATTGATCACATCGGCCATTAGGCCCTATCACATATATATACACTTTCACATTCATCACATCGGCCATTAGGCCCTATCACATATATATACACTTTCACATTCATCACATCGGCCATTAGGCCCTATCACATATATATACACTTTCACATTATCACATCGGCCATTAGGCCTTATCACATATATACACTTTCACATTCATCACATCGGCCATTAGGCCTTATCACATAAATACACTTTCACATTCATCACATCGGCCATTAGGCATTATCACATATATACACTTTCACATTCATCACATCGGCCATTAGGCCTTATCACATATATACACTTTCACATTCATCACATCGGCCATTAGGCATTATCACATATATACACTTTCACATTCATCACATCGGCCATTAGGCCTTATCACATATATACACTTTCACATTATCACATATATACACTTTCACATTCATCACATCGGCCATTAGGCCATACTATCATTTCATATTCGAATACTCATAAACTTACAATATCACGATTTAGAATTCAAGTATGGGTTTAATCAATAGCTTGTGAGCAACTAAAACAAGTTTATCAAGGTTCACAACATAATCTCAAATTCAGCACAAGCTGTTTTTCCTGAGCAATAGTCACTAAATTATTTATGACTGGAGCTACAAAACTCCAAATCACTTTCCGTTAATTTTTCCTGAATATAGACTCGTATATCTTCCATCCATAAAATTTCCAGAATTTTAGGTTTGGCCAATCAATACCAGATTTTTCTTAAAGTTTCCCCTGTTTCACTGTTTGACTAATCTGACCATTCTTCACTATGAATCAAATTTCTCATTTTACTGAATTCAAAATGTATTGTATTTGATTTCATTTGAAACTAGACTCATTAAGGAGTCTAAGCATATAAATTTTATCTTATAACCATTTTTGTACAATTTATAATGATTTTCTAAACACAGAACAGAGGATTACAATGTTATTCTGCGCTGTCTCACACAACTTTAAGTATCTCATTATCGGAAATTCCTTTGCTTACACGGTTTCTTTTATAAGAAACTAGACTCATTAAGCTTTAATTTCATGTCTCATTCAGCCTCTAATTCAAATCCATAATTTATGGTGATTTTCTAAAGTCACGTTACTGCTGCTGTCCTAAGCAGACTATTTCAAATTACCCTTGAATTCCCAAGCTCAAACACTTAAGAACTTACCATTTGAGCTTAGAACATATCATGGCCACATCATATCTTATTAAATCAACTCATCATGTCCTATTATAATTGAATTTACTCAACGTTTAATCACTTAAAACTTACCTCGGATGTGGTCGAACAATTTCGGCGGCTATTCGATCACTTTTTCCTTTCCCTTGTTGGACGCCTCTCCTTTAGAGTCTTGAGCTTAAACAAATAAATTAACTCATTTAACCGCTTTGCTACATATATTGGTATCCACATTTTAATGATTTTATGACATACGAAACGACATGGTAAAATTTTCATCTTGCTACTTTATGTTCTTAGCTATTCGGCTAATAACCTCATGCAATTACCATACTATCAATAATCTAATCACACATGCATATGCATACTTGGACATTCGGTAATCACCTTTGATAATTTTAAACTCAACATCACATAAGCTCCCAAGTGATGGCTGAATGCTTCATTTGTTACCCAACTAACCATTCAACAACCTCAACCTCATTACCACCCTTTTATGCCTAATTATCTAAGTCAAGATAAGATCATCAACATGCCTAACTATAGCCGAATGTGCAACATTAATCTATCATTTCTATCTCATTTAACACTTAACATTTACCACATATCGATACACCAAACTCTCCATCTATTCATGCTCTCATATTCGGTCACCCATACCCATACTAACCATATAACTAATTAATCCTAGGGTTAAACACAAGTGCAATATTGAAGCACCATGGCCGAACCTTCATGAAGTTGCTAAGACCCCTCATTTCTACTCCTCACACACTCTCACATCCAAACCTTTTTATTAAACACTCAAGCTCAATCATCTTCATGCCTCATCACCACAACATCAAAACACCAACCAAGAAAGACAACACCCATGGCCGAATATCATCTCCATCACATAGCAAGATTTAGACCATGGGCTAGGTAGAACTCAAACTAACAACTAAAACATGCATGCATCTCATGGAACATCATCAAACATACCTTAGTCTAGTTACATGCATGGCCGAATCTCTTCAACCTTTCTTCTTCCTTCCTCCTTCAAATTTTCGGCCAAGGTGTTAAAGGATGAACACCCTTTCTCTTTTTTTTTCTTTTCTTTGTCTAGTTACGGCAAATGGAGGGGGGGATGGATGAGACAACTTTGTTTTCATCACCCCTCCCTTTTCATTACTTAATTACTAACCCTTTATTTATTCTTTCGAACATAACACACTAGGCCAACATGTTCCCAACATGTTTCCACCCATAGCATGGCCGGCCACTAGCTCAAATTTTGGGTAATTTGACATGCAAACCCATCATTTTCATAACATGCATTAATAGGCCACTTCACATTCTCCTAGCACATTTCTAATTTTTCTCACATAAGTCCTATTTAATAAAATTCACTTACAATTAACAAAATTCAAACATGAAATTTTCACACATGCATATATACATATAATAGACATAAAATATTATATTCAATTATTTCTGCAACTCGGTTTAGCGGTCCCGAAACCACTTCCCGACTAGGGTCAAATTAGGGGTGTCACAACTCTTCCCCCCTTTAGGGATTTTCGTCCTCGAAAATTTCTACCGATGCATAGTTTAGGATAACATCCTCTTATTGAATTATATCCTTATAAGCATTAGCTCATCGATAGCAATTGTAATTCATTACTGATTTCGCATCGATCCATAAAATCATTTTCTTATCTTAAAACAAATACATAAACATTTCTACAAGTATGCACATATATCTCATTTTCTTGATTTCATAAGCAATAATCACTTAACTTAATTCACAAATGCATTTCAAACACATATTGAGCACATATTAACATGTATAATTCACATCATCAACCCACATATTTGTAACCCACATTTTCATTCATGAATAAGCTGTAACCTAACCGAAAGTACACATATACTTAAACATCCCAATAAATATCCTTTATAACTTTATCACATCTCAATATTCAACTAAACTCATTTCCAAAAGAAAAGTCAACTTCCACGTACCTGAACATTTAGTTCATTTAGCACATTCAATCATAGTTAACGTTACCCGTATACAGTAGAATAGGCATAAAGCCTAATATAATACACTGGCATGAGATTTATTCTAGCGCATAACTCGTATATCCAAAATTATCAACATTCATCAAAAATTCTTTCAAACTTTCGAATGTCGAAACTTAATCAAAATAATTTCTTGAACAAGATTAACAAAATAGTGTCCATTCAGCAATAGCACATATAGCTCTTACAATGCCATATCCTAGATATGGTCTTACATATTCTCACATATCGAGCCGATGCCATGTCCCAGACATGGTCTTACACACTATCTCAAATCAATGCCTTCGTCCCAAACGAGGTCTTACATGAACTCCACTTCACACACTTAGTGCCCACTGACCGATCTCGCACTCATAGTGCTCGGTTAAAGGAATTCGCACACACACAGTGCCTCTAATCATTCACATACATAGTGCTCTTATTCATTAGTTAATACACATTGAAATGACTTAACCAAGTCTATAAACATCATGTATGTACACTTTTAAACATATCATCTCATTTAAATTTGAATTCGTATAGTAATGAGCACTTAAACTTTGCTCAAATTACCGGCACGAAGGCCCGAATACACGTCACCAGCATGATTACTCTTCGGGACCTAGCCCGGATATAACACCAGCACGAATGCTCTTTGGGGTTTAGCACGGATATATCACTAGCACGAATGCTCTTTGGAACTTAGCCCGGATACATCACTAGCACGAATGCTCCTCGGGACTTAGCCCGGATATATCACTAGCATGAATGCTCTTCGGAACTTAGTCCGGATATGGTCACTTAGCACAAAGCCTTCGGGACTTAGCCCGGACATCATTCGAATAACCATGCACATTTAACAATAAATCATGACACATTCGTATTTCATTTTCATTAGCAAAACTCAAACACAAGACACTTATCATTCCTGCAATTTCGGCTCAATAGCCACACACAAAGAGCATGATTTTGATTTGCTTAAAGCATGATCTAATCAAATCATAATTTAAGCTCTATTACTCAAGAACTTACCCCTTTCCGCTGTCCGAAATCGACTTGGTAAGGTCCACCCTTAATATAAATAATTGATAGAAAATATATATATATGGTGGGTTCACACACGTAGTGCTTAATAATCAACCACGCCCACTTAGTGCCATGTACTTTAAACTCGCACACTTAGTGCCATGCATTTCAAGCCCGCACACTTAGTGCCAATCTCACAACCGTGAACACTTCTTGCCCACACATTTAGTGCCAATCTCACAACCGTGAACACTTCTTGCCCGCACACTTAGTGCTGAAAACCAACCACTCTATACGCTTCACTGCCTTTTTACATTCGACAATTTCGTCTCTACATACATATACACATATAGCAATACACATTAGTATATCATTTACATTACTTGAATACAAACACAACATGCTTATCGACCATTCAACTTCCAGTTCCATAGCCACATACAAAAATCACATTTATAGTCATAACACTCCTTCAAAATTGCATCACTTATACCCTTATAATTCAATCCAAATCGAAATTCAAATACGAGTACATGATACGTACCTGATCAACTTAATAATTTAGGCATATCTAAATGAAGTTATATCGCAAATTCTCATAGTCAGAAGCTTGCTACAGCTCGATCGGGATCAAGATTCATTACAATACAGCAAACACATTTTAATAGCCAAAAATCATCACACTATCATTTTATCACTTTATGGCATGTATAAATAGACTCACGCGTGCTACGTTAGTCCTAGAATTGACTAAACCGTAGCTCTGATACCAATCAAATGTAACACCCCGAACCTGAGGCCATCGCCGGAGTCAAACACGAGGTGTTAACAGACTTCAAACCACTTAAAAAAATTCCCAGACAAGCTGCCAGTCTGCGTACTAGTCGCTTTAAAAATTATATCTTGAGTTCTGAAACTCGAAATCCAGTTCCGTAAATTTTCCCTGAAACTAGACTCATATGCCCATCTACATATTTTTTCTAGAATTTTTGGTCGGGCCAACTAGTACAGTTTATTAGTCAAAGTCTCCCATGTTACAGGGATCGACTACACTGACCTTTGCGCATTACGACTTGGATATCTCCCTGCACAGAGCTTCAATACTGATGCCGTTTGTTTCTATAGAAACTAGACTCAGAGAGGAATCTATACATATATGGCATGACTCCTAATTATCTCTGGTTAATTTATAATGAATTTCCAAAGTCGGAACAGGGAATCCAGAAACCGTTCTGGCCCTGTCTCACGAGAACCTGAATATCTCTTAACATACTGTCCATATGATCGTTTCGTTACTTTCCTATGAAAATAGATTCATCAAGGTTCATTTACAGAATTTATTCATTATTTAATTCCAATCCTACTATTTTTAGTGATTTTCCCAAATCTACATCACTGCTGCTGCCAGCATCTACCTTTAAGGTAGACTTTACCTATTTCATAGTTTCCATGATTCAACTAGCCCATTTAGCATAAATAGCACAAATTATGATAGTGATTAACCATTCCATACCAAATGATTATAACATTATGCTCAAACATATATAAGCCATTTTCGCATGGCTATATACATTAACCAAAATATTCTTCCGCCACTAGTCTATTTTATACATGCCATAAGATAATCCAAAAATAGCAGTACCAAACAGTGGATAGTGATAGTGTGACTAGTTGCTGACGATCCCCGAGCCTGTAGCTTCGCAATGAGATCTATAAAACAAGGAAACAGAGTAAACGGAGTAAGCATTACAATGCTTAGTAAGTTTTAAGCAGTGTCAACAGATAACAATCAAATTGTAACATAGTTGTTCGTATTTTTATTTCACTCTTCCTTCGGGCATACCATCCCTTTACCGAATATGCACATCTCATCATATACAATAGGCAGATAAACTTTCACATAATAGTGAGCTCATGTGACATAGATATATCGTATGATTTCACATAACCTCTCACTCTGATCCGATGTCACATAATCATAGGAATAGTCTCATAGATTGCTCTCGTATGCGTCACATAACTACCTTATGATTTAGTGCAAATCAAGCTCACATATAAACTTAGAGTACATACCTGTTTAACCTTTCGCATTGAATATATTTATAAGCAATTCTTATTACGAAGTCTTACCCGGACATAATCTCCACACGAAGTTATCGGGTCTTACCCGGACAAAATCCCCACACGTAGTCACGGGTCTTTGGAGCTCGGATATAGTACGAGCACGAAGCTTACGGACATTAATCAGTGATAATATTCTCGCATAAAGCCTGCGGGGTTTTAACCCGGATATAGTACTGACACAAATGCCCTTCGGGACTTATCACATTGATCACATCGGCCATTAGGCCCTATCACATATATATACACTTTCACATTCATCACATCGGCCATTAGGCCCTATCACATATATATACACTTTCACATTCATCACATCGGCCATTAGGCCTTATCACATATATACACTTTCACATTCATCACATCGGCCATTAGGCATTATCACATATATACACTTTCACATTCATCACATCGGCCATTAGCCTTATCACATATATACACTTTCACATTCATCACATCGGCCATTAGGCCTTATCACATATATGCACTTTCACATTCATCACATCGGCCATTAGGCCATACTATCATTTCATATTCGAATACTCATAACCTTACAATATCACGATTTAGAATTCAAGTATGGGTTTAATCAATAGCTTGTGAGCAACTAAAACAAGTTTATCAAGGTTCACAACATAATCTCAAATTCAGCACAAGCTGTTTTTCCTGAGCAATAGTCACTAAATTATTTATGACTGGAGCTACAAACTCCAAATCACTTTCTGTTAATTTTTCCTGAATATAGACTCGTATATCTTCCATCCATAAAATTTCCAGAATTTTAGGTTTGGCCAATCAATACCAGATTTTTCTTAAAGTTTCCCCTGTTTCACTGTTTGACTAATCTGACCACTCTTCACTACGAATCAAATTTTCATTTTACTGAATTCAAAATGTTTGTATTTGATTTCATTTGAAACTAGACTCATTAAGGAGTCTAAGAATATAAATTTTATCTTATAACCATTTTTGTACAATTTATAATGATTTTCTAAAAACAGAACAGAGGATTACAGTGTTATTCTGCGCTGTCTCACACAACTTTAAGTATCTCATTATCGGAAATTCCTTTGCTTACACGGTTTCTTTTATAAGAAACTAGACTCATTAAGCTTTAATTTCATGTCTCATTCAGCCTCTAATTCAAATCCATAATTTATGGTGATTTTCTAAAGTCACGTTACTGCTGCTGTCCTAAGCAGACTATTTCAAATTACCCTTGAATTCCCAAGCTCAAACACTTAAGAACTTACCATTTGAGCTTAGAACATATCATGGCCACATCATATCTTATTAAATCAACTCATCATGTCCTATTATAATTGAATTTACTCAACGTTTAATCACTTAAAACTTACCTCGGATGTGGTCGAACAATTTCGGCGGCTATTCGATCACTTTTTCCTTTCCCTTGTTGGACGCCTCTCCTTTAGAGTCTTGAGCTTAAACAAATAAATTAACTCATTTAACTGCTTTGCTACATATATTGGTATCCACATTTTAATGATTTTATGACATACGAAACGACATGGTAAAATTTTCATCTTGCTACTTTATGTTCTTAGCTATTCGGCTAATAACCTCATGCAATTACCATACATCAATAATCTAATCACACATGCATATGCATACTTGGACATTCGGTAATCACCTTTGCTAATTTTAAACTCAACATCACATAAGCTCCCAAGTGATGGCCGAATGCTTCATTTGTTACCCAACTAACCATTCAACAACCTCAACCTCATTACCACCCTTTTATGCCTAATTATCTAAGTCAAGATAAGATCATCAACATGCCTAACTATAGCCGAATGTGCAACATTAATCTATCATTTCTATCTCATTTAACACTTAACATTTACCACATATCGATCACCAAACTCTCCATCTATTCATGCTCTCATATTCGGTCACCCATACCCATACTAACCATATAACTAATTAATCCTAGGGTTAAACACAAGTGCAATATTGAAGCACCATGGCCGAACCTTCATGAAGTTGCTAAGACCCCTCATTTCTACTCCTCACACACTCTCACATCCAAACCTTTTTATTAAACACTCAAGCTCAATCATCTTCATGCCTCATCACCACAACATCAAAACACCAACCAAGAAAGACAACACCCATGGCCGAATATCATCTCCATCACATAGCAAGATTTAGACCATGGGCTAGGTAGAACTCAAACTAACAACTAAAACATGCATGCATCTCATGGAACATCATCAAACATACCTTAGTCTAGTTACATGCATGGCCGAATCTCTTCAACCTTTCTTCTTCCTTCCCCTTCAAATTTTCGGCCAAGGTGTTAAAGGATGAACACCCTTTCTCTTTTTTTTTTCTTTTCTTTGTCTAGTTACGGCAAATGGAGGGGGGATGGATGAGACAACTTTGTTTTCATCACCCCTCCCTTTTCATTACTTAATTACTAACCCTTTATTTATTCTTTCTAACATAACACACTAGGCCAACATGTTCCCAACATGTTTCCACCCATAGCATGGCCGGCCACTAGCTCAAATTTTGGGTAATTTGACATGCAAACCCATCATTTTCATAACATGCATTAATAGGCCACTTCACATTTGCCTAGCACATTTCTAATTTTTCTCACATAAGTCCTATTTAATAAAATTCACTTACAATTAACAAAATTCAAACATGAAATTTTCACACATGCATATATACATATAATAGACATAAAATATTATATTCAATTATTTCTGCAACTCGGTTTAGCGGTCCCGAAACCACTTCCCGACTAGGGTCAAATTAGGGGTGTCACAACTCTTCCCCCCTTTAGGGATTTTCGTCCTCGAAAATTTCTACCGATGCATAGTTTAGGATAACGTCCTCTTATTGAATTATATCCATATAACATTAGCTCATCGATAGCAATTGTAATTCATTACTGATTTCGCATCGATCCATAAAATCATTTTCTTATCTTAAAACAAATACATAAACATTTCTACAAGTATGCACATATATCTCATTTTCTTGATTTCATAAGCAATAATCACTTAACTTAATTCACAAATGCATTTCAAACACATATTGAGCACATATTAACATGTATAATTCACATCATCAACCCACATATTTGTAACCCACATTTTCATTCATGAATAAGCTGTAACCTAACCGAAAGTACACATATACTCAAACATCCCAATAAATATCCTTTATAACTTTATCACATCTCAATATTCAACTAAACTCATTTCCAAAAGAAAAGTCAACTTCCACGTACCTGAACATTTAGTTCATTTAGCACATTCAATCATAGTTAACGTTACCCGTATAAGTAGAATAGGCATAAAGCCTAATATAATACACTGGCATGAGATTTATTCTAGCGCATAACTCGTATATCCAAAATTATCAACATTCATCAAAAATTCTTTCAAACTTTCGAATGTCGAAACTTAATCAAAATAATTTCTTGAACAAGATTAACAAAATAGTGTCCATTCAGCAATAGCACATATAGCTCTTACAATGCCATATCCTAGATATGGTCTTACATATTCTCACATATCGAGCCGATGCCATGTCCCAGACATGGTCTTACACACTATCTCAAATCAATGCCTTCGTCCCAAACGAGGTCTTACATGAACTCCACTTCACACACTTAGTGCCCACTGACCGATCTCGCACTCATAGTGCTCGGTTAAAGGAATTCGCACACACACAGTGCCTCTAATCATTCACATACATAGTGCTCTTATTCATTAGTTAATACACATTGAAATGACTTAACCAAGTCTATAAACATCATGTATGTACACTTTTAAACATATCATCTCATTTAAATTTGAATTCGTATAGTAATGAGCACTTAAACTTTGCTCAAATTACCGGCACGAAGCCTACTAGGCACGAAGCCCGAATACACGTCACCAGCATGATTACTCTTCGGGACCTAGCTCGGATATAACACCAGCACGAATGCTCTTGGGGTTTAGCACGGATATATCACTAGCACGAATGCTCTTGGAACTTAGCCCAGATACATCACTAGCACGAATGCTCCTCGGGACTTAGCCCGGATATATCACTAGCATGAATGCTCTTCGGAACTTAGTCCGGATATGGTCACTTAGCACAAAGCCTTCGGGACTTAGCCCGGACATCATTCGAATAACCATGCACATTTAACAATAAATCATGACACATTCGTATTTCATTTTCATTAGCAAAACTCAAACACAAGACACTTATCATTCCTGCAATTTCGGCTCAATAGCCACACACAAAGAGCATGATTTTGATTTGCTTAAAGCATGATCTAATCAAATCATAATTTAAGCTCTATTACTCAAGAACTTACCCCTTTCCGCTGTCCGAAATCGACTTGGTAAGGTCGCACCCTTAATATAAATAATTGATAGAAAATATATATATAGTGGGTTCACACACATAGTGCTTAATAATCAACCACGCCACTTATGCCATGTACTTTAAACTCGCACACTTAGTGCCATGCATTTCAAGCCCGCACACTTAGTGCCAATCTCACAACCGTGAACACTTATTGCCCGCACACTTAGTGCCAATCTCACAACCGTGAACACTTCTTGCCCGCACACTTAGTGCTGAAAACCAACCACTCTATACGCTTCACTGCCTTTTTACATTCGACAATTTCGTCTCTACATACATATACACATATAGCAATACACATTAGTATATCATTTACATTACTTGAATACAAACACAACATGCTTATCGACCATTCAACTTCCAGTTCCATAGCCACATACAAAAATCACATTTATAGTCATAACACTCCTTCAAAATTGCATCACTTATACCCTTATAATTCAATCCAAATCGAAATTCAAATACGAGTACATGATACGTACCTGATCAACTTAATAATTTAGGCATATCTAAATGAAGTTATATCGCAAATTCTCATAGTCAGAAGCTTGCTACAGCTCGATCGGGATCAAGATTCATTACAATACAGCAAACACATTTTAATAGCCAAAAATCATCACACTATCATTTTATCACTTTATGGCATGTATAAATAGACTCACGCGTGCTACGTTAGTCCTAGAATCGACTAAACCGTAGCTCTGATACCAATCAAATGTAACACCCCGAACCCGAGGCCGTCGCCGGAGTCGAACACGAGGTGTTAACAGACTTCAAACCACTTAAAAAAAATTCCCAGACAAGCTGCCAGTCTGCGTACTAGTCGCTTTAAAAATTATATCTTGAGTTCTGAAACTCGAAATCCAGTTCCGTAAATTTTCCCTGAAACTAGACTCATATGCCCATCTACATATTTTTTCTAGAATTTTTGGTCGGGCCAACTAGTACAGTTTATTAGTCAAAGTCTCCCATGTTACAGGGATCGACTACACTGACCTTTGCGCATTACGACTTGGATATCTCCCTGCACAGAGCTTCAATACTGATGCCGTTTGTTTCTATAGAAACTAGACTCAGAGAGGAATCTATACATATATGGCATGACTCCTAATTATCTCTGGTTAATTTATAATGAATTTCCAAAGTCGGAACAGGGAATCCAGAAACCGTTCTGGCCCTGTCTCACGAGAACCTGAATATCTCTTAACATACTATCCATATGATCGTTTCGTTACTTTCCTATGAAAATAGATTCATCAAGGTTCATTTACATAATTTATTCATTATTTAATTCCAATCCTACTATTTTTAGTGATTTTCCCAAATCTACATCACTGCTGCTGCCAGCATCTGCCTTTAAGGTAGACTTTACCTATTTCATAGTTTCCATGATTCAACTAGCCCATTTAGCATAAATAGCACAAATTATGATAGTGATTAACCATTCCATACCAAATGATTATAACATTATGCTCAAACATATATAAGCCATTTTCGCATGGCTATATACATTAACCAAAATATTCTTCCGCCACTAGTCTATTTTATACATGCCATAAGATAATCCAAAACATAGCAGTACCAAACAGTGGATAGTGATAGTGTGACTAGTTGCTGACGATCCCCGAGCCTGTAGCTTCGCAATGAGATCTATAAAACAGAGGAAACAGAGTAAACGGAGTAAGCATTACAATGCTTAGTAAGTTTTAAGCAGTGTCAACAGATAACAATCAAATTATAACATAGTTGTTCGTATTTTTATTTCACTCTTCCTTCGGGCATACCATCCCTTTACCGAATATGCACATCTCATCATATACAATAGGCAGATAAACTTTCACATAATAGTGAGCTCATGTGACATAGATATATCGTATGATTTCACATAACCTCTCACTCTGATCCGATGTCACATAATCATAGGAATAGTCTCATAGATTGCTCTCGTATGCGTCACATAACTACCTTATGATTTAGTGCAAATCAAGCTCACATATAAACTTAGAGTACATACCTGTTTAACCTTTCGCATTGAATATATTTATAAGCAATTCTTATTACGAAGTCTTACCCGGACATAATCTCCACACGAAGTTATCGGGTCTTACCCGGACAAAATCCCCACACGTAGTCATCGGGTCTTTAGAGCTCGATATAGTACGAGCACGAAGCTTACGGACATTAATCAGTGATAATATTCTCGCATAAAGCCTGCGGGGTTTTAACCCGGATATAGTACTGACACAAATGCCCTTCGGGACTTATCACATTCATCACATCGGCCATTAGGCCCTATCACATATATATACACTTTCACATTCATCACATCGGCCATTAGGCCCTATCACATATATATACACTTTCACATTCATCACATCGGCCATTAGGCCTATCACATATATACACTTTCACATTCATCACATCGGCCATTAGGCCTTATCACATATATACACTTTCACATTCATCACATCGGCCATTAGGCATTATCACATATATACACTTTCACATTCATCACATCGGCCATTAGGCCTTATCACATATATACACTTTCACATTCATCACATCGGCCATTAGGCCATACTATCATTTCATATTCGAATACTCATAAACTTACAATATCACGATTTAGAATTCAAGTATGGGTTTAATCAATAGCTTGTGAGCAACTAAAACAAGTTTATCAAGGTTCACAACATAATCTCAAATTCAGCACAAGCTGTTTTTCCTGAGCAATAGTCACTAATTATTTATGACTGGAGCTACAAAACTCCAAATCACTTTCCGTTAATTTTTCCTGAATATAGACTCGTATATCTTCCATCCATAAAATTTCCAGAATTTTAGGTTTGGCCAATCAATACCAGATTTTTCTTAAAGTTTCCCCTGTTTCACTGTTTGACTAATCTGACCACTCTTCACTACGAATCAAATTTATCATTTTACTGAATTCAAAATGTGTTGTATTTGATTTCATTTGAAACTAGACTCATTAAGGAGTCTAAGAATATAAATTTTATCTTATAACCATTTTTGTACAATTTATAATGATTTTCTAAAAACAGAATAGAGGATTACAGTGTTATTCTGCGCTGTCTCACACAACTTTAAGTATCTCATTATCGGAAATTCCTTTGCTTACACGGTTTCTTTTATAAGAAACTAGACTCATTAGATTTAATTTCATGTCTCATTCAGCCTCTAATTCAAATCCATAAATTTATGGTGATTTTCTAAAGTCACGTTACTGCTGCTGTCCTAAGCAGACTATTTCAAATTACCCTTGAATTCCCAAGCTCAAACACTTAAGAACTTACCATTTGAGCTTAGAACATATCATGGCCACATCATATCTTATTAAATCAACTCATCATGTCCTATTATAATTGAATTTACTCAACGTTTAATCACTTAAAACTTACCTCGGATGTGGTCGAACAATTTCGGCGGCTATTCGATCACTTTTTCCTTTCCCTTGTTGGACGCCTCTCCTTTAGAGTCTTGAGCTTAAACAAATAAATTAACTCATTTAACCGCTTTGCTACATATATTGGTATCCACATTTTAATGATTTTATGACATACGAAACGACATGGTAAAATTTTCATCTTGCTACTTTATGTTCTTAGCTATTCGGCTAATAACCTCATGCAATTACCATACTATCAATAATCTAATCACACATGCATATGCATACTTGGACATTCGGTAATCACCTTTGCTAATTTTAAACTCAACATCACATAAGCTCCCAAGTGATGGCCGAATGCTTCATTTGTTACCCAACTAACCATTCAACAACCTCAACCTCATTACCACCCTTTTATGCCTAATTATCTAAGTCAAGATAAGATCATCAACATGCCTAACTATAGCCGAATGTGCAACATTAATCTATCATTTCTATCTCATTTAACACTTAACATTTACCACATATCGATTCACCAAACTCTCCATCTATTCATGCTCTCATATTCGGTCACCCATACCCATACTAACCATATAACTAATTAATCCTAGGGTTAAACACAAGTGCAATATTGAAGCACCATGGCCGAACCTTCATGAAGTTGCTAAGACCCCTCATTTCTACTCCTCACACACTCTCACATCCAAACCTTTTTATTAAACACTCAAGCTCAATCATCTTCATGCCTCATCACCACAACATCAAAACACCAACCAAGAAAGACAACACCCATGGCCGAATATCATCTCCATCACATAGCAAGATTTAGACCATGGGCTAGGTAGAACTCAAACTAACAACTAAAACATGCATGCATCTCATGGAACATCATCAAACATACCTTAGTCTAGTTACATGCATGGCCGAATCTCTTCAACCTTTCTTCTTCCTTCCTCCTTCAAATTTTCGGCCAAGGTGTTAAAGGATGAACACCCTTTCTCTTTTTTTTTCTTTTCTTTGTCTATTTACGGCAAATGGAGGGGGGGATGGATGAGACAACTTTGTTTTCATCATCCCTCCCTTTTCATTACTTAATTACTAACCATTTATTTATTCTTTCTAACATAACACACTAGGCCAACATGTTCCCAACATGTTTCCACCCATAGCATGGCCGGCCACTAGCTCAAATTTTGGGTAATTTGACATGCAAACCCATCATTTTCATAACATGCATTAATAGGCCACTTCACATTTGCCTAGCACATTTCTAATTTTTCTCACATAAGTCCTATTTAATAAAATTCACTTACAATTAACAAAATTCAAACATGAAATTTTCACACATGCATATATACATATAATAGACATAAAATATTATATTCAATTATTTCTGCAACTCGGTTTAGCGGTCCCGAAACCACTTCCCGACTAGGGTCAAATTAGGGGTGTCACAACTACTGCTCAGGAAAACAGCTCGTAGTGAATATGTGATTTTGTTGTAAACATGGATGAAACTTGTTTTAGTTACTCATAAGCTATTGATTAAACCCATACGTGAATTCTAAATCGTGATATTGTAAAACGATACATGAGTGTTAGATGGATCTTTGATATTAAAATTTGTGAAATTGTAAGTTTATGAGTATTCGAATATGAAATGATAGTATGGCGTGAAATTGAATTATTCATTGGGAAATGATTAATGTAGATTCGGCCAAGACAAAGTGTATACATGATAGTATATGTGATATGTGAAGTATTGGATAATTGTGATGTGAATGTATATATATGTGATAAGGCCTAATGGCCGATGTGATGAATGTGAAAGTGTATAAATGTGATAAGGCCGAATGGCCAATGTGATGAATGTGAAAGTGTATATATATGTGATAAGGCCTAATGGCCGATGTGGTGAATGTGAAAGTGTATATATATGTGATAAGGCCTAATGGCTGATGTGATGAATGTGAAAGTGTATATATGTGATGAGGCCTAATGGCCGATGTGATGAATGTGAAAGTGTATATATGTGACAGGGCCGAGTGGCCAACGTGATGGATGTGAAAGTGTATAAATGTGATAAGTCCTGAAGGGCAATTGTGTCAGTACTATATCTGGGTTAAAACCCCGCAGGCTTTATGCGAGAGTATTATCCTGATTAATGTCCGTAGGCTTCGTGCTCGTACTATATCCGAGCTTTAAAGACCCGACGGCTAAATGCTAGGATTCAAGTAAGACTTTGATATTGAGTATCTGCATTAAGTTACCATCAAATAAGTATTATGTATTCAAGATGTTCAGGTGTA